>NC_056736.1:737718608-737866656 GCF_019279795.1 Protopterus annectens
TTCTTTCCCATCTAACACAATTTCAATGAGACAAAAGCACCTTCATATGGGTGTCTCAGGAAGAAAAACTTTCACAATACAAATCAATGTTTTTATGCAGTAGCCACATCAAACTATGCAGCATGATTTTTGAAAACGGGAGAAACTTAGAGCACCTGAATAATTAGTTGACTCTGAACAAGAGAGGAAAGCTGGTTTTAATCACCAACCTATTTATTACATGAAAGTATAAGCAGATAGAAAGAGAACCAGCAAGTTCTACATGGACAGCAACAGGCTGCCAGAACTGAATCCTGGACCCATGTGCCCGAGAAGCAACACCATTAACTAACTACACCATGGTACAAAATTGTGGTGTGTATGTGGCAACATCTATCTATATCGATATATTATTTGCACTTTCTCTGTACAAGTATAACATACATACACATATCTGAAGAATGACTTTCATGCAAATGATATTTTTATCACTTTAGAACACATTAATGTCAAATTTAAAATGAAGTAAACAGCTACAACCACAATGTTTTCCATATAGGGTATCTGAAGTTGTGTTTTCTTCAGAGACGAAACCTATGCTGCTGTTTTATTAACTTAAAATAAAACATATGCAATACACATAAATTACATTCTTTATTTACAGGAAAAGCAGTACCCCAAAAAACTTTCCCTCCCCTCAAACTCTTATCAGTGTGCAAACATACTCCACAAGCCTTTTTAACCATGGAGCACAGCTATACTGAGGGCCAAGCAAAAAGGGATCGAGTTTCAAACTCTTCCTCAGGATCAATATATGAGGCAAAGTTTCATCTCTCGAGTCCTTAATGGCACAAATTTCTGGAGCCAGCAAATCAGTAAGGTCAGATCTATGACTGCACGAAGAGTGCATCAAAGAAACCGGACCCATACATTACATCACACTTTACCTTTGCCTAGAGCAGTAATCCCAGGGGCTAAGGAAGCATAACTTTGAGTTATTTATCCATGCTGCAAGCACAATGTTTAAAGGCTGCAAAGCTATAAAAACAGCATGAAATGAAGCACAGACCATAAAGAAACTCTTGGAATTTTCCTACAGTCATAACTGTTAAAGAGCAGATTAAAGCAGTGCCCTGCAGGAGACAGTATGAAGTCTAAACTCCAGAGAGGATTCCTGATAACAATGCATTTTTCCTCTAAGCTCTTCCTAAACAATAATTACCTAGGCCATGAGGAAAAGCGGCAGAACATAATGGCTTCCTTATGCACATGGCTCTGAAGAAGCATAACGTATGGACTGAAAAGCTACAGGTATGTTTGCAAATATATGCCGTCTTTGTATGTTGTTGATGACCATATTTAATTTTGTAAATGCTCTCATTAGCTCTGCTTCGCAAAGTGGTACCTCTGACAGACAGACATGGTAACCAGAGTGCTAATACTGTGTTCTGAATAACATGGTGCTCGGGGTATGCATCTGATCACCAGTAAAAATATCTGGGAAAGAGTACCGCTGCAGTGTCTTACATTAAGGAGCAAAACAAGAGAGATGCCAGTTGTATGAATGGTACATATGACTTCAGGTATGCAGAGGGAAACATGATGTAACAGATATCTGTAACTGCTAATTACATCAGTGTGTGTATAAATCATAATGTCCCTCAAATGGAAGCATCTTCTCTGAGATTATTTTTCAAAGTGTTTTTATAACAAATACCCAAACAGCACGACTTGACCTGTACATTCATCCAATACTACAGTACCAAGACCAGTCAGTAAATATCTTTTAGCAAAACCTAGCTAATCATGAACTGGTGAAAACTACTCTTGTGCTCCCTAGATTCTGCCTGAAATGAGGCAGTTTTTGTACAGTTCATGGATAAGGCACCCAAAGACTAACTCCCTTTGTTATCCATACAATTTAACTAAGGCCGCTTGCATTCAGAAAGCAGAACTTACACACGTACACACACACACACACACACAGATAGATATATATATATATATATATATATATATAGATATAGATATACACACACAAGAAAAAAGCTAGGCTGTGTGGATAAACAGTGCTCAAGCAATAAACCAATATGAATGTAAAAAATATATAGTGAGCACTGAACCACGGCAATGAGTAACTTAATAAAAGACTTTAATGAACAGACTGTAACAAATAGTAATGGTGAGCGCTTTCACAGTCAAGCTGCTTCATCAGACAATGGTCATTACACAGCTCCACCCATATATACATCACAAATAACTCTAAATGCAATTAAAAGCAATTTAAAATAACAATTAAGACTTAAAAAGCATGTAATATATATATATATATATATATATATATATATATATATATATATATATATAGAGAGAGAGAGAGAGTGAGAGAGATGCCACATGATATTTTAAGAGACAATTATTATTTTTTAAATGCCAGCTTCAGCAGTACTTAAATAATGCATCAATATTCCAAGCAACATTTACCTCTCTACACAGGTGGATAGTTTATGAAATATATTTTTATTACAACTCTTACCTGGTTTATAAATCTCAGTACAAACTTTGGTGTTCATATCTTAACAAGATTACATTAAAACTGTGAAAGCTAAACTGTTGTACCAAACAATATAGGAAGATGCCATTAATCATTTTATTGAAAAGCAGTCCACATTTCTGGCTAATGTCATAATATTCTTACCTTAAAGTATGCTTAATAATGTAAATGCCCTACAAGTAATATATGTATGCATGTGTTTATAAAAATTACACATTTTGTACAGATATAGATGTGTTTGTAAAAATTACACATGTTGTACATAGATTCACACACGTATGAAAGACAGCACATTCTGCAGACGTGAAAATCAACTAAACATCTTACCTGAGAACACAGCAGCATGACTAGTTCAACCACTGAAGTACTCGATTTCATACACACCAGGCCTAAAACAAATTAATTCCGATCAATACACAAACGATGCTTAGCAAAACACACACATGTGAAGCAACTCTAAAATAATACAGGCATTTCTTGTTCAAGTTAAATCCTTCTGAAATCAACAAAATATTGGCTACTTTTGTGTCAGGAATTTATATTTACACAAATAAAAGGCATTCACTTAATTTGTACAATATATCAACACATTAGCATTTAAGAAATATTGGGTAGATTATAAATGATGTATAATGTTTGCAACTGGGAGTATGTCAGTATGGTTTGTAATGTAAAATGCTTGCAACGAGGATTGTGTTGATGTGGTTTGTTTTCATTTCTATAAATGTATGATTGCCTATGTAGTTACTGACGATTTAATAAAGATGTTACTAGTTTAAAAAAGGCAGTAATCAAATAATTTATGTAATATTGCTTAGGTTATATGATATATACAACAATATATGTTAAGTATAATGTTTGTTATGTTAATATAGTTTGATTACTTTTATATGAATGTAAATTTGCCTATGTCACAAGTGACAATTAAATAAAGGCATTTGAGGAAAAAAAAAGAAAACATTAGCACCCATAACACTAACAGACTAAAGTTTATCAAACTATAAAGCAGGCAGCATATTATCTGTATGTGGTACAATTTTACAGGCACAAATGAGGGAAAATGGGAGTTAATAATGCATATTCATGTCCCTAACAAAATCCATGAAATCTGTGCAAATGATGGGATTATAATATACAAGAAACAGTAAATATTGAGGATATGGGCACAAAACTATGTCCTTTACCTTATTAACAACCACTTAAACTATATATATATATATATATATATATATATATATATATATATATATATATATATATATATACATATATAATTTATTTATTTATTTTTTTAATACAAAGGAGACTATTACTACAGTCATCAAAGCTGCAGGCACAGTTTTCAAAGAATGCATTGTCCCTTTCCAACAAAGTTATGTCTTGTGTGTTAATTTCCAGTCTCAGTTAAACACAGTTATATACCTTTCTTAACAATACCTTTGGAAACTTCTCCAAATAATCACAGAAAATAGTTCCTGTGCCATTATAAAATCTTTATACAATTGATATGGCGATTACTTCCCAGAATGAGACTGATCAATTGTTAGAATAATATACAAAGCGTTTTTAACTGTCATTTTGCAAACAGCACAGTAAATGGAACAGAATTAACTATCTACAGCTTGAACATTACACTTCAAGGTTATTTTACATGCCAGTAAGAGTAATGTTGGTTACATGTAATGTACTATAACTGTTCTTACATATAAAAAAGTGGCACATATTGATCAGGATATATATTAAAGATGCACAAAAAAGCTTGCATTGTTTCAATAATATTTATATTACCACAGATTTTTTTTTACTGCAAAGATGGCAAGTAGAAATTAACTACCGTGCCTCTGCCCAAAGGACATGCGTTTTACAGGGGACTGAAAATTTATTTTAGCTTTCTAAATGGTTAGGACATACCAGCCACTGAAAAAGCAAACTTTATAAATTGTTAAGACATATCAGCCACACATTAAGGCTTCAGGACACACACAAATGGAAGATCTGGTAACAGATCTAACAAGATCGGATTCCTGAAGAGTTTTGTTAATAGTAGCAAGAGGTACTACCACAGCAGAGTCAGCTGCAGGTCTCGTTATACAGAATACAGAAATATGTCAGCTTATGATGCCACATTCAATATTACATCACAAGAAAGTGAATAAGTGACAATGACAAACTTAAACAATGGGAGTTATGTAATGATATAAGCAGCATATTTTCAGACATGCTAATTACAATAAAACTTTCAATAATTATATATATATTTTTTCAGTGACGTCATTTTCCATTTGCAACAACACAGCGTGCTGTATAGAACCTTCTAGAACATGGCTGCCCAGTCATCAATTTGTCTCAAGTGTCACAGGACACATTACCGATACAGTCTTTTCAATTGTCGTTAGCATTTTTAGGCACATCTATAGTTTTTGCTACATGTTCTGCTCTTTATAAAACATGGTTTTGCTACACAAAATGCAGATTTAAACCACAGGCTAGCACCAACCATCTAAACCTGTTCTTTACAAATTTATTGTAATGACTTATTGCACAACCTCTAATACTTTTTTATGAGATGCGAGTGAATATGAACTTATAAGCTTTGCCATTGGTTTTATACCTCTTGACTGTAATGTTCATCCCAATCTCAAAAAAAAAAATTAAGAAAATTATCCCTTTAGCACTTATACATACACACATATAGGAGTGGAAATACATTAAACGTATTTCATGAAATGGTTCTGGAATAATACACACCAAACTATATGCAATTCATCAGTACTATTTGTATCCTAACTACAAATAGGAAGCTGCGCTAACATAAAATGTGCATGTAAATCAGACAAATCCGATTCAACAATATTCTAACACTGAGGTAAAAATTTCTAACAGAAAATCTGTATAAAACTTAATCAAATCTGGTTGCAATTGTTGTCTTTGGAACATTCACAAGCGCCATATAACAAATATGAAAAATTAAGATATAGGTATAAAACAGCAAAGTGTTGCAAATCTCAGTTCCCAGAACATACAATAACATGTTGTCGAAGTACTCATGACACCTTGTTAGCACAAGATAAAATCCCTTTCTGTCCTGATCTGCTAAACATATTTTACTTCATTGTGTTCTGAGACAGAACAAGTTGTAAGCTGCCAGTGCTTTACAATTTTATCAGATTTTAAAGGATCCAGTTAAGTAAAATAAAGGTGAATGTTAGGAAGCTCATTTACAGACATAGTCCCTTTAATCGATTAGCTATTCACAACTGCACGAGTCTTAAGATCAACGTGATTAATTTGAGTTTTATCACCTAATGGATACTCAAGCGTTTAAAACAGGCTCTAAAGAAAAAAGCAAAGTAGTATTACATGACAAATCTGACAAAAATCAACAATTACACATGCAGATAACAAATACATACCATTCATAATTTACAAGACCACTGGATGGATGCCTACAGAGAATTTCTTCCGGACAGAAAATATTCCTCTCAAACACACATTAATTCAAGCTGAAGATTTCCACAGTTTACAGTCTCTGTAATTTCCCTAATGAACAAAATACTGACTGTATTATCACTCAGTATTTCCTCAAGTCATGCATATGTAGAGAGAAAAATGTTGCCAAGGAGCTACACTTCTGCCTTTTTAAAGCCTAGCAGTCGCTTTGTGGTGATATTCAAAGCATACTCCATCTCTCTCCTAAAAAACATGCTAAAGCAGAGGAAATACAAACTCAGTGACAATATCTGTTTGTACAACACTGACAAACTAAGAAAATGCAGAATGCTGTTACTATGTTGGGATTTTCAAACAAATTCTGAAATTAAACATTTGTAGGAGCAGTCTTAAAAATACTCATACTACCATCCTGACAACTCAACAATTTCACTGGTAGGATTCTGGTGACAACTCGTTGCAGTCAGCAGCTAGAACATAATTATCTTTATTTCCTTCTCTGAAAAAAAGTTAAATATTTGCCTTATGCAACCAACACATTTTAAAACATGGCACTGTCTACACAACCTAAAAATGAACAGACTTACTCCCAAAATAACTTGTCTTCTGTGTAAAAATTTGTATTGTCTGATTAATGGCACTGCCTGATACAGTTTTATTTAAATATCATGTATATGCATCATACAGTAGTCAATTAAGGTCTGTAAAAACAGAAACATGTCTGTAATAACCAAAGCAGGGACACTTGCTCTGTTACTGCCTAAATCTAAGACAGAAACCAGTCTTTACATTAAGTGTCGCAGGTTAAAATACCTGTTGTACTGAATGTATTTTGTGTCTTTTGGCTTTTCCTGGTTAGGGGTTGCCACAGCAGAACTCCGGTCCGCTAATGATTGGCAGTAGAGTTTTACGTGCTGGCTTGCCGAGCCTAACACACAACCTTCAACGAAGGAACGCCCATTCACGCATGTCGCCACACAGAAGACGCTCTAACTGAGAATCAAATGGGCAACGTCTAACTGTGAGGTGACAACGCTACCACTGCACCACCACCGCAGTATTTTACTGAATGTATTTTAATTATACAAATTAAGAAACAAAAATGTTATTGTTTGTGCTTGCTGCCAAAAGTTCGAGTACTGAAGCTCTGAACTGGATATGGTTTTAGCATTCTATACATTCAATCTACAACAAAGCTGTACCTATACAATATAAAATTTAACATGACCACAGTATGAATAAACGTGATTAATTTAGTACAACAGGATTACATAATACTAAAATTGTTACTGCCAATATATCTGCAGTGTTACAGCAACAGTATCTGTAGTAGTGGTGGGAGTCATGGCTGTATTTACTCCCCCATTGGCCAGGTTTGATCCTGAGGGTCAAACCAAAGTATTAAATCATCAGGCCATGGGGTCTAATCAAAACCATGAAATTCCCACCTCTAACTACTATCATGTCATGTGTTTTTACATATAGTAGTTTTGATTTTTTTTCATCTAAGACGTGAGAGTATTGACCTACATAAATGAACAGCATTCCTACCACTGAAAAATTTAGTTGCACTGTCCTTGGGGAGATGGGCTAGTGACTAGTAGAAGGTGCCACACCTAGTAAGAAAATGTATTTTGTGGTGGATAATTATTGTACTTTTAAAGTGATGTCTTCTGGAATCCTCTAAAGAGAGTCTGTAGCTTTTTGTTCGCAGAGTACTAAACCGTCATAGCTGGTGAGTCTAATTTGGTCACTGTGGTCAGTTGTGCTTAGTGTAACTGTATGTTCACTAAAATGTGTGTGTGTGTGTGTGTGTGTTACAACTCAACTGGCACAAAGACCTGGGTAACTAACTCATCTGCATTACGTGAGAATTTATGAATTCCATTTGAGTTCTAATGAGATTTACTCCCAATGGAACACATATTTATAATTTGCTACCTGAGGTAAGTGGGCTTATCTGTGGGCACTCTTCAGACACAACCTAGGTCACAAGGGCAAAGGATAAATACAGTGCGTTACATATGACAGATAGAAAAACAGACTCGCATGGGCACAGAGGGGTGGCTGTAGGCTGACAGGATTGATTGGGCACAACAGGGCCTCACACCAAAAGACGACCCTACACTTTGAGGAAAGGACATTTTTCAGTGAATTACGGTCAGTCATGAATGGTGGCACTTAATTTGCACTCACAAGTGAAGCTCTTTAGCTGTCTGCGTGTGACAAACTGTAGCAGATGCTTTTAAAAATGTAGCAAGCAATCTGTTACAGTTTAAAAGCAAAAAAAGAGTTTGTTTTTTTTTTGCTCATTAACTAAGATGTAAGGAGCAAAGATTGGAATGAATGGACCTAGCTTGGTCTTTTAATGAAAATTGCCAGATTGGGGACAGATTTCTTTTCTCTCCTCTGCTAAACATGTTCCCACAGTTGCTAGGGTCAGCCCTGCACAAATACAAAACACACACAAATATATAAAATGGCAGCCAGTCAGTAGTATGACAGCAGCAGTTTCCGTGAGTGCAATTATTGTGAAGTAAATTCAATGCAAGTCTTTTCAGCTCTAATGCAGTCTGCATCTATAAAAGTTTGGAGGCTGTAGCCTCATGGAGAGCTTGCCCCCCTCCCCTCCAAAATAAAAAAAAAAAAGCATGCTTTGAGACAAAGCTGTCATCTTCTTACTTCCAGAAATAATCAAGAATAAAGGTTCCAAATAAGACACATTTTAAGTTATTAACACTGAGTTTAAAAGGTAAAATAAAACAGCTTGAATTAGCATACATTTTCTGAGACAAAAGAAGTCTTTAGCTTAAAGATATCTATTGGGAAATTACACTGGAGACAATTAAAGGCACCTTACCAATATGCATCAAGGAAGGAAGCAAACTTTATCTTTAACACTTATAGCAATGGGATCTATATATACAGGGGGTGGTACTATACCAAAAATCAGAGTCTCTTACAAGCAAAATAATCGCCTTTACTACAGTAGAAATTTTGTTGTCATCAGACAGCATTAACATGAAGCCTCAAAAATGTTATTTCTAGTAGTGCAAATCTCTAAAATGTTCATACTTTAACCCATTAGACATCTAAGTATAGCAGCTACTGTGAATTTTATATAAAATACAAAGCTACAGCAAATGGACTCTTGTTTACTGTCCACGTCTGGTTAGAATACTAAATGAGAAGGGAAGCTACCTCATCATAATGTACAAGTGGAGTATGACCTAACTACACAGGACAAACTCAAAGCAGACTACTGCCATCTTCTATTCAGGGACCAATATATGTCAAAATGTAGCCACAAGGTTTTGGGGTGCAGTGTATAATAAACAAACAGAGAAAACTGCTATTATATGTGGGACAAAAATAGAGAGATCCACTTGCTTTACTGTAAATCCTGCCCAATATACTACCTGGGTTTATGCTTCAGCATACAATGACTCTGTGACTACACAGTTATTACAGAGGGATTTCTTAAGATTGGTCTTGTGAAATATACTGTGAAATACTAATGGAGAACTACCCCAACAGTGTCACTGGAATTTTCCTCGAAATCCACTGCTGATTATTCATTTAGCTTTTATTGACTGGAAAAGTTCACAAAACAAAAGTGCATTTTCAAGGGTAACCTGATTTGAACTTTAAAGAGTATGAAAACAAAAGCTATGAGAACACAGATTTCAACTTGTTAGCACAAAAAATCTTGACAAAGCTTCAAATATTGGGACAGATTTTAAATATTGCTATTCTAAACTTAGAATGTTGCTAGAATAAAAGACCTTGTGTTACCATGCATTTTCTGAAGGTTATGAATTCTGAAACTCAGATGGGTAATTCCTGTATGAGAATACCTCGCAGGATGCGCAGTAGCAAGTCCTGCCTTATCCCTGATTATTCATGAAGATGGATTCACCGTCCATATGAATATTCAACGAGGAGGCAGTAAATTACTTCTTGTATTTAGCGTTTTTCATTTTGGGGGAGTTGTGACCACTTGTACCCCCACACCCCAAAATTATATATACACCGACTCTGAGATCAAACTACATTCAGGAAAGGGGTTAGTCATACACATCAGGTCACTGTCAACTCTGCACAACCATCATCTGCATACGACATCACGACTGGGATGTCAATCATGCAAGTCAGGAGACAACAAAACCAAATCCGAGTGAAATGTCCTGTGAGGTATTTATCATTATTTAGGGAATTCAATCCTGCCAGCTTACAGTTTTCATTCTATTTGTTCCTGGTATTACGTCTTGAACCTATCCGATGTTTTTTTATGAATTGTAATAGTATGTTTTTTTGTCACATAAAATCAAGTGAGGGGATATAAAACTATAAGTAAGGTTTTGAATGTTCATGACGTGGTTTCCGTTCTGAGGACGTTGGTTTTCATAAACTGACGAAAAGCTGGATGTTTTAAGCTTAAAAATAACGTGTGGAGTGTAATTTACGTTCCTGGAGAGTTTATGTCATTTTATTGATTTATTTATTTATCGGAGAACGACTGGAAGGCTTTTGTTCATCTTTGGTTCTGTACAGTTTTTATTTTTCTTGGTTTGTCGGGAATTCAATCCTCACTGATTTGCCATAAAAAAACTAAAATTTTATATAGAAAAGA
Source organism: Protopterus annectens (assembly GCF_019279795.1). NCBI lineage: Eukaryota > Metazoa > Chordata > Ceratodontiformes > Protopteridae > Protopterus > Protopterus annectens. The sequence goes on from NC_056736.1 coordinate 737,729,225, forward strand.
CCAGAAATATGAGACAAAAATCTGGACAGTTGAGAGGTATGTATGGGAATCTAACAGAGGTCTACAGTTAAACAATTACCAGATTAGTGGCAATGACCTCTAAAAGGAAATTTGCTACATTGCAACAGTTAAACTATCTACATGTTAAAAAGCTATGTTTCTGTAGCACAGACTCAGTTACAGGATTGCTTTCACCACTTATCTATTTCCCCCCATTTAGTCACTGCTCTCACTGCCTCTGTGTCATGGCTTCTAAACGATCACAGAGAAATGCATCAGCACAAAACAGAACAGATCAGACTGGTCTGCAATCATATTTACAGTGCATGTCTGTGCTAAAAATGTTCGAGAATAAATAAAAAAAAATTAACAGTACAACTTAAAAGTGTTAAACCTCATTTACTAGGCTGGATAAATACAGTGTGCATCCATGGAGACCTGGGGAGAAAAGCTACAAATGGCTAGTGTAACAACTTTAAGGCATATAATAAAGAATCAACAAGTGCATAGGAAAAAAAACATGGAGGTAAGAGGATCAAGGGTCTCAAACAGATGCCATATGCTGCTCGGTTAAAAAAACTCCAGCTCTACTCAGTTGCATACCGCCTACTTCGAGGCGATCTATGCCTGACATACAAAGCTATGTCAAATCCAGAATTAATGGACATGCTCCACCTCAGTAAATCTAAATCCCTTACAGCCACACACTCGAGGGACTTGAACCTCAGCACAGAAATAAATAGAACTTGCTGGAGGGACAGGTTCATAACCCAGAGGCTCCCTTCGCTCTGGAATAGAATTCCAGTTCATGTGAGGCAGAGCACCTCACTGAATCTCTTCAAGAAGAATCTCGATAAGTGGATGGGGGAATCATAGGTTTGTCCCAGGGATTACTCCCGTGTCACTATTAGACAGAGGCACAGTAAACTAAACCTTAAAAAGGGCACAGTATACTCAAATCAAGGGGTGGCGTAAGCCATACAGAATCGGGCTAGGCTTATAATTGCCCCAGGGCAGATAGCCTAGTATGAACCTATGAACCTATGAACATACAGTCATTTTATTTAGCATACTTTATGGTATTTAAATACTAAACAATACAAAAACTATAACAAGATTATTAAACAAAAGCTTGGTAGAAACAGCATAACAAAATAACAAAAAGCTAAGCAGATCCTCCTTATGACACTGCTGTATTTGATATTAAACCATATAAAAGAAATATGCATATATTATTGTTATTCATTATTATATTATGCAAAACAAATGGATGGCTTAAAGAGCGCTGCAACAAAATACAAATGTGACTGTAGTCAGTGGCAGATGGGTAACATACAGTCTTACATAATGAGGAATTCAGAGTTCTACTTAAACTTAAAAATGCCAAAGGTGTAATGAAGTACATCACTGGAATGCTCTGTTTATTTACATCAGATGGGGTATTTTACATTTCATTAATACAGTTAAACAACAAGAAAACATGAAGCCTTATAGGTTAAATATCGGTTTTGTATAGTGCTCTCAAATACAGTTTTAACTACCATCTCAGTAAGATTCTGCTGGTAATTATATGTGCAAACTGAAATATGTACACAGCAAAAATAGCCATGTGAATGTAAAACAGATAATGGTAAAACCTATCTGCTAACAAAGGGGATACAACACTAGTATGCGTGCATGCATATATTATATATACACACACACATATATATATATATATATATATATATATATATATATATATATATATATATATATGGGTCTACTTTGATTTATCGAAAGACCACGTATCCAAATTCACTTTCACTAAGACGACATCAACGAAATGTTACAAAACCAAAATCACGAAGAACCAACATTCTTTCACAGGGAAACAAACCACTTGACCACCAGAATGAACTCTGCACTTTTCTCCACTGTACTGGAATCTCGGAGTTGGTATATTTATTTGGGGGTGGTGTGGGTTTGTTCATCCTGTTTGCCAAGTGGTTCATTTCCTGGTGAAAGAACGTTGGTTCTTCGTAGTTTTGGTTTTGTAATTTTTTTAAGTCTTCTCTGTGAAACTGAATTTGGGTAAGTAGTCTTTCAATAAATCAACATAGACCCATATATATATATATATATATATATATATATATATATATACACACACACATACACACACATATATACATTATATATATATATATATATATATATATATATATATATATATATATATATATACACACACACACACACACACACACACACATTTTATATATATATATATATATATATATATATATATACACATACATACATATCTATAGGGGTGAAAGTCTTGAAACACAGTATCTTGAAAATCAAAATCCTGAGACCATAATATTGAAAGGACAAAAAGTTAAAGACCACAATATCAAACTTCTGGACTTGATTCCCTGCAAGATCTATGTTAGTAATCGTTTCTGAAGCCACACCCCTACATGACCGATGTTAGCAGTCATTCCTGGGTCTATACCGGTAAAGAGATTTTGTATTCAGGATTTTAGTGGTCTTCAGCATTTTGGTCTTTTCAATATTATGGTCTTAGTATTTTGATTTTCAAAACTGTGTTTCAAGATTGCCGTACTAAACAAACAAACAAAATATATATGGATCTACTTCAGTAGACAAGTTCACTTACCTGACTTTCAGATAGCCAGGTTGAAAAGGCTGACAACTGCAGAACACAGATATCCTGGAACACAGACTTCTCACTCCAGGTAAGTAACTGTTTGGCCATCTTCAAAAAATAGTAAAACCGAAGGAAAGTAAACCCACCCATGTGGAGGGAGTGCACCCCCCACGCTCCCTAACTAAATATACCAACTCCGAGATCGCACTACAGCAGGGGGTAAGGGGCAATGTTCAACAGGATGGCCAAGCGGTTACTTAACTGGAGTGGTAAGTCGGTGTTCTGCAGTTGTTGGCCTTTTCACCTCGGCTATCTGAAAGTTGGGTAAATGAAGTTTCGGTTGACTGAAGTAGACCCATAAAAATATATATGTGTGTGTGTGTCTGCATAAATGTGCAAGTCATTTTTTTAGAATGGAGAGAAAAAAAAAATCAGGATTGCCAAAGCCAGACACAAGATTTTTGTTATAGTTCTGTACTATGACAAACTCTGCCATAACTCTTTAAAATGGAATGTCACAACCTGCACAGTCACAGAACACGGCATATACGTTAAAGCAAACTGAAGAGAGGTGCATTCAAAGCACCTTTGGGTTCAATCAAGGTTTGCCCGAGTATAAGTTTATCAGGCCAAACCCCAAGACCCTGCAGTTAGTGAGGATTAGCAGAATAATATTAGGACAATCAGGAGTGCTGATCTGTTCGTCACAGTTCCGACCCATGAAGCACACATCCCCAATATATTTAACTTATATCCCACATGCAGCATGGCATTTTAATTATAAACATTGGGTACATTCCCACTGGTCACTGCACAACTCTGAAAATACTAGCAAAATATACTGGGCTATAGCGCACAATCAGTACTAAGAATAATTAGAAATATATCTCTGTGATGTGTAATATAAACAGTTACACAAATGTACGAAAACACATCAGCAAAAAAGCATGTTAAGAAAAAACTCCAAACATTACTCTAACATCAATAAATCTATTTTCCTAGTTACAGTGTTCAGTGCCCTGATTCCCATAAATTATACAGACATAAATACTAATTATCTTAGTTTAAAGCAGCACGGCATGCAATACCATTTTTAATATGTACATAAGCAATCTGTGCTAAATGTATAAATAATAAAAATAAAGTTTCGTTATTCTGACTTGAAAGAACTGCAACAAAGGTATAAACCAATACCCCTGGTATTTTAAACTGCAGCTTCGCATATTACTATGTCGGCAGAAGGAAAAGTTTAAGAAATAAAACCGCTGCTTTGTGGTGCAAACAAGACAATGATTCTATGCTTTATGATGGAACAAAAAAAAAAGTCTACATACTAAAGGTACATTTCTTGACAATGAGTAAATAAGAGATGCCACTGCTCGTTAAGAAGTGCGTAGTGCAAAAAGTAACAAATTAAATACAACAGCTTAGAAAGAAAATGGCTCATAAAAATCCCTGGAGAGCCACCATGCCAATTTCACAGATAGTGTTACACAAGAAGCAAACAAGCAAGCAGGCATCTATTTACAACTGCCTTCAAAAGTATCCCTAAATAAATGTAATGATGTAATTGTTAAAATATTCATATTTTTGTCTTACTTTTTATAAGAAGGGTTGTCTCAGAGTACGTAGGATGCCCTTGCTTAGAGGTGACCAAGAACAGTTGCTGTTACTATTTTAAATGAGTGAGGTTTAGCAACATCCCATTAAATTCACTTTAAATGGTGCATTTGCTTACACACCATCTTGCAATCAGTTCTTCCAGGGGACTTGTATCTTTCTGGGTTATTTTAACTGTATTTGCTTTTTTACACCTATTCTAATAGCATTTCACATAAACATTTTGTCAATTCTAGTATGTCATGCCACGGTTTCATTTTGCGATTGCATCATTCTACTGCTCTGATATTTGCTAATGTTTTATTTTAGCAGTATAATATTTGACAACACATCAGCTTGCATATGTTATTTTGATAGTAACTCATTTTACGGGCTATTCTGACAATTTTCACGTTGATGTTTCATCACTTGGACTGTGCCTTCCAAGTATTTCGTTTTGCTGATGTGACTTGTCTAACATTTCACTAACAAAAAGATCAGCTCTGAAGTGAGCTTTTCAGCCAACACTATTTGCCAGTGGGGTAGTCTGTCAAGTTTCTTATGCTATTTAAAGACGGTTATCACTGTGCATCCTGGTCTGATCTGGGACTGAAAGAGGTCTACAGACACATGACTAGATAAGTACATAAAATAAAATAAACTACTGACAGTTATTGAAGAGTCTGTACCATTTTGCTAGAGTTAACTGTATAACTCACAGAATGGACATTATTCTGACTGCATACTCAAGGAATGATACTTATGGAATAATGTCTCTTCCTCCCTTTACTACAGTACCAGTCTCAAGATTTCAACATGTTTGGCATGTGTGGTCTAACAACAACAACAAACGCCTGTGTACAGTCTACAAGGAAATGGACTTAACTACACTAACCTTCCTTGCTGGCAGAAGTAGGCTCTTATTCTCCTAATTTCTGACAAAACCACAAACTATGGCTGTGATTTACAGATGAATAGCGCACACAGACAGCGCTAAGCAGCAGCTATGCAAAGGGTCTGGGGATTCAAAAACAATTCCTAAAGCACATCATCTTAGCTATGACCCACCCCACAAAGAGAACATCCTACTTACAGACCTGCACAAGAGCGCAGCACTCATTTACACATCCCCACCTATGTTTCATACTGCCTCACATATAAAAAAATAATTAAATCAGGCACTTTGTCAATGTACTTAAAATAATAAATGCATTAAATTTGCATAATGCTGTACAGGAACATAACACATCAGTGTGTGGAGGAAAATGTAAAAAATGAAAAGCTCCGTAAATCTGCTTCATTCAAATTACTTTGGTCATTATACCTGTGCGTAAAACAAGGCAATGCATAACGCATAAAAATACGCATTAAAAATCAGTGACTGAATCTACCACGGTATACATGATAGGTCTCCCAAAATCCACGTTTTCACTGCTCTTACATTTATAGCCACATAAAGAAACTGTAAAGTTTATGTATCACAAAGGCATGTGTTTTATTTTTTTTTTCCTAGTGCTCTGGCAGGACCCCAAGAATAGTGCAAGCTACATCAAAGATGTAATGAGCTCCCATAAAAAAACAAAAATGAATAAAAAAAACAGGGAATTCCAGCTGATAAGAAGCTACTGCAGTAATGAAATCCAAATGCTCTCTTCTTGAAATCACAACTGGTTTTAACATGAAAGGTTGGAACAATAAGCAAAAAAGGTTTATAGCTAATATAAAAAATGACTCAGCAGCCCTCAACTTGATCCTACAAACTAAACTGAAATGGAAAATGATCTTAGTCCAGGTGTTAATTACAGCCTACATAGAAGGACTAAAACAATAATTAATGTGTGATGAAATGCATTCAGTAGCAGTTTCGATTCCCTGTTTATCTAAAAACTGAATGCATGCAGTGTCCCTTAAAGAGCACAGTATACAGTGACAGCATATTCCTAAAATGTCTATACATTCATTTTTGCTAGTTCACATCATACTAAATCACCAGATTAATCCTGATGACTCCCAAAATGTCAGCACAAAGATAGATGAATTTACCCCAGCCCACTAACCTTTATTTTTGGTATCACTCCTGAATAATTTTACAAGCTGAATGCATACTCTGGCTAAGAATAAGTAACTTGGTGGGCAGTACAAGTTAAATGTAGGAATCTAGCTAAGTGCTGTACAGTAGGTGTTAATGCATTCTACTTAACCCAACATCTAATGATATGTAATGGCAATGGATTCATGAAATTAATCACTGATCATATTAGTAACAGAATAAATTGTACTGAGTAGCTGGTATGGCATGCCTGAATGAAGTGAATGAATAAGGGGTAAGGATAACTCACCACATAAGTATCACAGAATAACACAGACTTAAGAGAGATATTGTCTCTCCTCACTGACTTGTGTGGAACAATCACCGTTTCACCAGAGGGGGTTTTGAACATTGTCAGGATCTTGGCTGGGGATCTCACAGGGTCCAGCTGCTGACATACCACAGAACGTGCGTGCAGACACTGAAGTGGTAAGTCCAAGTGGGAGATGATGATTACTGTCAGAATGCCAGTGTGAGTAAGCACAGTACTTTTTCAGCACTAGGATTAGTCAAGGTATGTGTGGGGACAGAGTGTGCCCTTTTACATGTCAGGTGAGACTATGGGACTAAACAGATGACTCAAACTCCTGACAAGAATAAGGGTGAGGTCTGCAAACTCTGATCACCAATGGAATAGATAAATGTGTAGGAGGGGTAACTGCTATTGCTGTGACATTGGGTGGGCTAGGCAGAGGACTCGGCTCTGCTGGCAGGCTACAATGTGCATCATGTAAGCGGGGAAGTGCAGAAGACAAACTGCTATTAGAATGTGTGGGAATCATAGGCAAAAATTTGTACAACATCATGGACATGTGTTGCTGCTGACAGGTATGGATTTGGACAGGGGTCTAATGTCAGGATGGGAGATACCAGTAAGTCTGCAGAGTTAAAAACATTTATTTTTTATTATTTAACATTTGTTGACCGGGAATGTCCGACTAGGTTCCACAGAGCCTGTTTTCAGCGGAGGCCCGGGGAGAAATGCTCCAGATGCATGTCTTTGGAATGTGGGAGGAAACCGGAGTACCCGGAGGAAACCCACGCGAACACAGGGAGAACATGCAAACTCCACACAGAAGGCACCCCAGCCGAGAATCTAACTGGAGAACCTCTTGCTGTGAGGCAACAATGTTAACCGCTGCACCACTGTGCCGCCCCATATACTAAAATACAGCACAAACTTACACCACCATCATTTAGTGCAGCATGTTTTTCAGACGTAGGAGGAAACTGAAATACTGAGGGCCACACACAGAAAAAACACAAACTTCACAAAAAAAAAAAATTACTTTTACAAGGACTCGACTAGACCTGCAGAGATGTTCTCCATCACAGTGCTCCATACCACCCTGGCACAACTCTGGGTTAAAAGGGTTATTGCAGGACCATAAATTTCATGAATCCTGGCAATTATGTCTAACTTCTGCAGCTTTTTGTCTTGGCAGAAAAATGTATTCACTTTGTGCAATGTGATGGAAACTGTTAAGTTCAGTAAGTTAGATATGTAGAACAGCTCCTGAATGGCTGTTTTCAATGTTTCAGGGAAACTGGATAAAATGCAAGCAGAATAGAAGCCAACTACTGCAGGTACTGGACCTTACACCAGAATCTTCACTAATGGTGTCCAACACTGGGAAGAAAAGTACAAAAACAAGAGTTAATAAGAGTCTATGAATAAGCATGAAGAATGAGAACTTTCTAGTGCATTTCAAACAATTTCTACAGAATGACTATCTGGTTGTCCTGGGTGGGGGGGAGTAGAATAACCGTAAGCATGCAACAACACAAGAGGTATGCCGATGTTCACATATGATGCTACTACACACCTAAGTCAGTGTTAAAGGAAAAAGACAACGGTAACTTGGTTACACCATTAAAAACTGTGCTGCTGAAGATAAACTCACAGCTGTAAACCATTGTCAGATTTTCAAGTCAGAAGTAACATTTTCCACATTACTGTTTTAAGATGTTCCATCATAAAGTAAAGACTCAAGAATGTTTATCTATATATCAGAATGTCACACTGTACAGCGAATAGAAAACATCCCTTCCGCTATACAAAGAATGTTTGTTCTTGACTTGAGAAGCTGACAGCACTGGGGATAAATTCTACAATGTCAGCTTGGGATGGAAAAAAAATAAAACAAAAGAATGACAAAGATGCTCTACAAATAAGTTAAAACAATTAATAGATATGTGTATGCTGTAGTTTATGTGGCTTCCTCATAAGTTCACAGCAAAGTATTAGGCAATCAGTCTTCAGACCATCACAAGCCTAACAAATAAACCATTTTCAAAGGTTTCCTTCATTTTATAGCTCAAAGTATCATTCTTACATACAATGCTGAAAACGACAAGGAGGCAGCAACTGCTAGACAAACCGGTATTACTGCTTCCTGATCACATACACTGCTTTGCCAGTATTCTACTGTTGGTTAATCCCATAGATGTGGCTGGGGTGGGATGCCATGAGGTCACAAAGAATGTTTAATGCAGGCTTTATTCCACACTGGCTGCATACAGTACCCCTGCCACCATCCTGACCTCCTGCAATGTCATTAAAATGAAGGACAATATCTGCCTGAGAGCTGTACTAATCCTCAATTATGCAGTCTCAACACTCTTTAAAGAAAATTTTTGGATGCTGGGGGAATTAGTATCATCCAAACCAGCCATGAGCAATTTATTTATTTAACCCTTCCTGACTAAGCTACCTCCCCACTAAACTGGTAGCCTCTTTTCAGGGAATACCCGAGATGGTATTTACACTGACTAGGAGAAATTTGGCAAGGACACCAAGGAAATTCCTCTACTCTTCTCGATAAGTGCAGCAGGATATTTTTATATCCACCACCACTACCACCAACTCAAGTAGATGGGACCTTCTTATATCAAAGTAGCCACATTGTGGAGTGCAGCATTTTCCAGATATAGCAATGCAATGCCAGTAGTGGAAAATGAATGCAATTACCTGGTGTAGGAATAGAGCCTTCTAACCTTTAAGCACTAAAGCTGACTGAGCTACCTGTTGAGCCACTGATATTGGTAGGCACCTGTATGTGCTTCCTCTTACTCGTTGCCAAGGAAATCTTAAGGAGATGGGGAATACAAAAGTGAGGCAGGCCTTCTGTTTTCTGCTCAAATAGCCTTCGGGTGCTGTGGAAGCACCTCAGCTTATCTGCTCTGTATGTTAACTTGTGCAGCATTGGGCTCAACAGGCGGCCTCTTTCTGGTAGTGACTAATGACAGCAATGTCGGTAGTGAAGCTGGCTATGACTTGGAAAGACAACACAGCAACAGTGACTGGTGGCTTGGAATCAACATCAGCACTGAAAACTGCACTGTCTTCAAGACAACCTGGGTCAAGTATGTCAGTATCAATACTAATGGCTCCATCACTGGTTCTGATAAGGTAAGAGTCAATGTTGGCACTGATGGCGAAGATCTGAGTATCAGCCCGAATGCTTTTGCTGAAACCAAGAGGTTCGGTTCCAAGACAATGGATATCAACTATAGGGTCGAGACATCAATAGTAGAACTAAGACTGTTGATGCAGAGATAGATGCTGAAGTCTTGGTCATCTGTACAGGGTGTGACAGCAACTAAAACACCATATTTATAGATACTGACATTCTCACGACCACTGAAGAAAATTTTGGTGACCTAGGTTTTAAGTAATAAACATTACTTGGCTTCCTATCACCTAATCAGAAAAATGGACAGGGAAAAGATATCACAGAACCTTGCCCACGCCTTGTAGAAAGCTAATAAGCTACTGCAAACACGTTACAGCCAAACTTTTCTCATTGTATCATTTTTTAAATGGGTGGGCCCATGGACCTATTCAGCCATAACCTGTCCCACAACGCAAGGATGCATGCTAAAATACAATACTAATTTATATACTAAAATACAGCACAAACTTACACCACCATCATTTAGTGCAGCATGTTTTTCAGACGTAGGAGGAAACTGAAATACTGAGGGCCACACACAGAAAAAACACAAACTTCACAAAGACAGTAACCAGAGATTAGGACTGAACCCTAGACCCCTGCTGCTATTAGGCATGGCTCTTAACACTACACCATCATATTACCCATTCTTCCAATCTACAACTGTAGTTTTAATATCCACGTCCTTAAAATGTTTTCTACTTATCTATACATGAATTCCTCATTCAGGGCTTTCACGTTTGGGAAATAAAACAGACTCCAAGACGAAATGGCTATAACAATATATCCTCACCATGAAAACTGAAAGGCAAATAAAGTTAGAGGCCCATATTAACTACAATATCGATAGTTATTTTCCTTAAAACCAAAAGAGACAGAGTTGCTAAAAGTGTAGCAGATTCTCAGGAACTGTTTACTAAAACAATATTTATTTAATTTTCTATTACATTTGTTTACTGGGAAAATACGACTGGATCCAAGTCCTTTTTCAGAGGAGGCCTGGGGAGAAAAGCTCCACATAAAATGTACAAATTTAATAATGATTTAAAAACAATATATATGACATACACAGTTGTAGGCAGTAGAAACATATACCAGTGTAATGTACAGGTATATTTAACACAGAATTAGATGTATGTTGCATTAAAATGTACTGATGAGACGTAATCATTACAGAATCACTACAAGGAACAAGCTATTTAATCAGGAGCCATACATGCACACATCCATTTTTTTGAATAGGTAAGTTTTTAGTGTTAATTTGAACTGAGCTGAGGTTGTGGTGGATGTTATGTTGGGAGGTAATCCATTCCAAATTTTAGCTATATAGTTGGAGAAGAGGAATTCTCCAGCCTGATTGTTGGCCATGGAAACATTTATCAGTGATTTATTGGATCGTAAAGTTCTGGTACTGGCGTATGGCTGTAATAGGTTTTGCAGGGCAGGTGTGTTTTCTTTCTGATAAAGGATTTACTGGGCTATGGTTAATTGGCAATAAAGCAGGAGTTAGGGAAGCTCAAACCAGTTGAGCTGCTTGAGTGCTACACAATGTTGTGATGTAGAGTTTGAGCTGGTGGCAAATCTAGCAATTTTGTTGTAGCATGTCTCAAGTTTTGCAAGGTCAACTTTTCTCATATTGGGGAGTATGGGTGTCACGTATAGCAGAGTTGAGATCAAAGGAGTTTGACATATCGTGGTTTTTATTCCTGTACAGTGTACCTAGTTTTTTTTATGGTTTCAGATATGTGGATGTCGAATCTCATGTCGCTACATATTTCAACCCCTAGTATGAACACTGGGAGTGATGATGGCCCTATTTGTAGATTCAATACTGAAAGAGAGGAAGGGGACAGTAGTTTTAGTTGGGTGAAACAGCATAAGTTTGGTTTTGTTGGGGTTCAGGATAAGGTGGGAGTTTGTAAGCCATGTTTTGTGTCAGTGATTGTAGTTCTTGTATGGAAGGGGCAAGCACCCATTACTGTGGAGTCATTGGCATACTGATTAACGGATGCATGTGGGACTGAGGAAGGAGGTTGTTTGTGAATAAAGAAAATAGTAAGGCACTTAGTATGGAGGCCTGGAAAAGTACAGTTTTGTACCTACCATAAATGTAGATGTTCGAAGATCCACATTGCTGCAGTCCTAACACTTGGGTAGTCCGCTGTCCCTCGGTCGGCCCGAATATCAGAGTATAAGGCTGACGTCGGTCAAGGCGCATTTGACTGACATCAGAACGCCAGGGTACAAATGCGCATGACCGACGTCATATCCTCAGTCTTTTCTTGCCCCAGATGTCAGAAGACCCTAAAAAGAAAGGTCCAAACCCAAAGACAACAACTAAACAACCAACCAGCCTAATACCAAAAATATGTACAATATATACAACATATATACAATATGCACAATATACCTCAGATGGATAACTCAACCCACACAACCACCTCACACTACAGAGGGAAGGAGGGAGGTAAATTGGACTGCAGCAATGTGGATCTTGAACATCTACATTTATGGTAGGTACAAAACTGTACTATGTTCTTCATCTCACATTGCTGCAGTCCTAACACTTGGGTAGAATCCCAAAGCAGAGGTAAGGGAGGATGGCCAAATCATATAGAAGCAGGAGCTGCCAAAATGCCCTGCAACACAGCAGTGGCAAAACCAGCCCTGGATTTAGAGTACAGTGGAAGGTGGTAATGCCTAGAAAAGGTATGCACTGAACTCCAAGTGGCTGCCTCTAAAATATCCTTAGTTTCCACCCCCCTCAAAAAAGCTGTTGAAGTGGCAGTAGCCCTAGTGGAATGAGGCCTAATCCCAGCTGGAATCTCTTTGCCATGATGGGAATAACAGAAAGCAATGCAAAATCCAATCCACTTAGAAATAGTTTGTTTTGACACGGGCTTGCCCTGAGAGCACAAAGCAAAAGAAACTAATAACTGCTGAGATTGTCTGAACCCTTTAGTCCTGTCCAAATAATATCGCAACTGCCTGTGTACATCTAAAGTGTGCAAAATCTTTTCTCCTTTATTTTGGGGATTTGCATAAAAAGTAGGCAAATGAATAGTTTGGTTTAAAGCCACACTAGAAACCACTTTAGGCATAAAGGAAGGATTAGTACTTAAAGATACCCTGTCCTTATGAAAAATTAAGAAAGGCTCAACTGCCATAAGGGCCTGCAATTCAGAAACCCTTCTTGCAGAGGTAATGGCCAACAAAAAAGCAGTCTTCCATGACAAATATTTCAACTCGGCAGTAGCTGCAGGCTCAAAAGGTTGTAGAGTGAGTTTCTCCAACACAAAATTGAGATCCCAAGCAGGAGTAGGAGCTCTTCGTGGGGGTCTTATATTCTTTGCCCCTCTAAGAAATTGCTTGAACAAAGGATGAGAAAACAATGGTGGGTCACAGTCATAGTGAGCTGAAATTGCTGCAGCATGAATCTTAATAGAAGAGAAGGACAAACCTTTGTCCAATAACTCAGTAAGATATTGAAGAGCCACACTTAAATCAGGCTCAGAAACATCCAAATCCTTAGCTGCACTCCAAAACAAAAATCTCTTCCATTTATCTGCGTACACTTTCCTTGTACTAGGCCTTCTAGCTTCCAAAATCACATTCAAAACTTGTTGTGGAAGTTGAGACCCTCTATGGTTTAAAACAGAATATGCCAGGCTGTTAGGTGAAGAGAGTGAAGCTTGACATTGAGCAGATGGCTGTCCTCCTGTGACAACAGATGTGGAATCAAAGGCAAAGGCCATGGAGGCTTCCATTACTAGACTTCTCAGTAATGGGTACCAGTGCTGTCGAGGCCAATCTGGAGCTATCAAAATCATCCTTGGCTTGTCCTGTCTGACCTTCAGAAGTACCTTTGGGAGGAGAGGCAGAGGTGGAAAGGCATACACATGAAGATTTATCCAACTGAAAGAAAGAGCATCCACTTTCCAAGCTGTGGGATGAAACTTCTTCGTGCAAAACTTTGGCAGCTGGTGGTTTAGTGGAGAAGCGAACAGATCTATGTCTGGAGTTCCCCAGGACACTGTCAATTTCTGAAATACATGAAGATCCAGTTTCCACTCGTGGGGATCCATGATTTGTCTGCTTAACACATCTGCTAAGGAGTTCTGTGCTCCTGGCAGAAACCTTGCCTGAAGATTTAGTTGTAAACTGAGAGCAGTCTCCCACAAAATCATTGCTTGCCTGCATAGAGGATAAGAATGTGTTCCCCCTTGCTTGTTGATGTACCACATGACAGTTGTGTTGTCTGTTAGAATCAACACCTGCCCTGGAAGAAGTAAATCCTTGAAAGCTATTAATGCAAACTGGACTGCTAACATCTCCTTCAAATTGATATGTAGATGCAGTAGTCTGACAGGCCACTTGTCTTGTATCCACTTTCCGTTTAGATGAGCTCCCCAAGCTTTGTCTGAGGCATCTGTCGTTAAAATTTGACTCGCCTCTGGCCGGGTCACAGAGAGTCCCTTGTTTAGGTGACATTCCTGAGCCCACCACAAAAATTCCTGTTGAATGCAAGGTATTATGGGAATGACAGTGTCCAGATCCTGGCAGTGCTGTGTCCATACATTTTTGAGATACCATTGCAACTTCCTCATATGCAGTTTGGCATTGGGAAGCACCAGAATACAAGATGCCATGAACCCTAAGGCTTGAAGGACTGTCCTTGCAGTCAGCCCGGACTGAAGAGATAGATGATGGAAGTAAAGGGAAAGATTCTTTTGTTTGTCCGGGGTTAGAAAGGCCATCTGGGATGCTGTATTCAGTCTTACACCCAGAAAGCACATGTCTTGAGAGGGTACTAGACTGGACTTATTTCGTTCACAGAATACCCCAGGCATCTTAGCACTGCTATGACAAATTCCAAATGTCGAAGAAGCTCGTCCCTTCCTTGAGCCAGAATCAGGCAATCGTCCAAATAAGGATAGATTTGTATTCCTTTTAGCCTGAAGAAAGCTATCACTGAGCCAGAACTTTCGTAAATACTCTGGGCGCAGTAGATAAGCCAAAGGGCAATGCAGAGAACTGATAGTGAGAAGTCCCAGTCCAAAAACGTAGATACTTCCTGCAACTTAGCCTGATAGGAACATGAAGGTAAGCCTCCTTGAGATCCAAAGTTACCATCCAGTGATCCTTGCCCAGCAGAGGTAAAAGCTGTTGTAACGTCAACATTTTGAACTTGGGAATGTCCAGATAAGTGTTGAGGATAGATAACCAAAATTGGTCTCCACGTGTTCCCCTTTTTGGTACAAGGAACAGGCGAGAATAAAATCCTAGGCCCCTTTCTGGCACAGGAACCGGCTGTATGGCCCCTATTTGGAGTAACAGAGAAATTTGCTTGTGAGCCTCTATTCTTTGTTGAGGAGGAATGTCTGGCATGCCGTTGAAAGGAGGCAAGGTATGGTTCCCAACCCAAATTTTTGCTAGACAAACCGGTATTACTGCTTCCTGATCACATACACTGCTTTGCCAGTATTCTACTGTTGGTTAATCCCATAGATGTGGCTGGGGTGGGATGCCATGAGGTCACAAAGAATGTTTAATGCAGGCTTTATTCCACACTGGCTGCATACAGTACCCCTGCCACCATCCTGACCTCCTGCAATGTCATTAAAATGAAGGACAATATCTGCCTGAGAGCTGTACTAATCCTCAATTATGCAGTCTCAACACTCTTTAAAGAAAATTTTGGATGCTGGGGGAATTAGTATCATCCAAACCAGCCATGAGCAATTTATTTATTTAACCCTTCCTGACTAAGCTACCTCCCCACTAAACTGGTAGCCTCTTTTCAGGGAATACCCGAGATGGTATTTACACTGACTAGGAGAAATTTGGCAAGGACACCAAGGAAATTCCTCTACTCTTCTCGATAAGTGCAGCAGGATATTTTTATATCCACCACCACTACCACCAACTCAAGTAGATGGGACCTTCTTATATCAAAGTAGCCACATTGTGGAGTGCAGCATTTTCCAGATATAGCAATGCAATGCCAGTAGTGGAAAATGAATGCAATTACCTGGTGTAGGAATAGAGCCTTCTAACCTTTAAGCACTAAAGCTGACTGAGCTACCTGTTGAGCCACTGATATTGGTAGGCACCTGTATGTGCTTCCTCTTACTCGTTGCCAAGGAAATCTTAAGGAGATGGGGGAATACAAAAGTGAGGCAGGCCTTCTGTTTTCTGCTCAAATAGCCTTGGTGCTGTGGAAGCACCTCAGCTTATCTGCTCTGTATGTTAACTTGTGCAGCATTGGGCTCAACAGGCGGCCTCTTTCTGGTAGTGACTAATGACAGCAATGTCGGTAGTGAAGCTGGCTATGACTTGGAAAGACAACACAGCAACAGTGACTGGTGGCTTGGAATCAACATCAGCACTGAAAACTGCACTGTCTTCAAGACAACCTGGGTCAAGTATGTCAGTATCAATACTAATGGCTCCATCACTGGTTCTGATAAGGTAAGAGTCAATGTTGGCACTGATGGCGAAGATCTGAGTATCAGCCAGAATGCTTTTGCTGAAACCAAGAGGTTGGTTCCAAGACAATGGATATCAACTATAGGGTCGAGACATCAATAGTAGAACTAAGACTGTTGATGCAGAGATAGATGCTGAAGTCTTGGTCATCTGTACAGGGTGTGACAACAACTAAAACACCATATTTATAGATACTGACATTCTCCGACCACTGAAGAAAATTTTGGTGACCTAGGTTTTAAGTAATAAACATTACTTGGCTTCCTATCACCTAATCAGAAAAATGGACAGGGAAAAGATATCACAGAACCTTGCCCACGCCTTGTAGAAAGCTAATAAGCTACTGCAAACACGTTACAATAAACTTTTCTCATTGTATCATTTTTTTTTTAAATGGGTGGGCCCATGGACCTATTCAGCCATAACCTGTCCCTAGCAAGGATGCATGCTAAATACAATACTAATTTATATACTAAAATACAGCACAAACTTACACCACCATCATTTAGTGCAGCATGTTTTTCAGACGTAGGAGGAAACTGAAATACTGAGGGCCACACACAGAAAAAACACAAACTTCACAAAGACAGTAACCAGAGATTAGGACTGAACCCTAGACCCCTGCTGCTATTAGGCATGGCTCTTAACACTACACCATCATATTACCCATTCTTCCAATCTACAACTGTAGTTTTAATATCCACGTCCTTAAAATGTTTTCTACTTATCTATACATGAATTCCTCATTCAGGGCTTTCACGTTTGGGAAATAAAACAGACTCCAAGGCGAAATGGCTATAACAATATATCCTCACCATGAAAACTGAAAGGCAAATAAAGTTAGAGGCCCATATTAACTACAATATCGATAGTTATTTTCCTTAAAACCAAAAGAGACAGAGTTGCTAAAAAGTGTAGCAGATTCTCAGGAACTGTTTACTAAAACAATATTTATTTAATTTTCTATTACATTTGTTTACTGGGAAAATACGACTGGATCAAGTCCTTTTTCAGAGGAGGCCTGGGAGAAAAGCTCCACATAAAATGTACAAATTTAATAATGATTTAAAAACAATATATATGACATACACAGTTGTAGGCAGTAGAAACATATACCAGTGTAATGTACAGGTATATTTAACACAGAATTAGATGTATGTTGCATTAAAATGTACTGATGAGACGTAATCATTACAGAATCACTACAAGGAACAAGCTATTTAATCAGGAGCCATACATGCACACATCCATTTTTTTGAATAGGTAAGTTTTTAGTGTTAATTTGAACTGAGCTGAGGTTGTGGTGGATGTTATGTTGGGAGGTAATCCATTCCAAATTTTAGCTATATAGTTGGAGAAGAGGAATTCTCCAGCCTGATTGTTGGCCATGGAAACATTTATCAGTGATTTATTGGATCGTAAAGTTCTGGTACTGGCGTATGGCTGTAATAGGTTTTGCAGGGCAGGTGTGTTTTCTTTCTGATAAAGGATTTACTGGGCTATGGTTAATTGGCAATAAAGCAGGAGTTAGGGAAGCTCAAACCAGTTGAGCTGCTTGAGTGCTACACAATGTTGTGATGTAGAGTTTGAGCTGGTGGCAAATCCAGCAATTTTGTTGTAGCATGTCTCAAGTTTTGCAAGGTCAACTTTTCTCATATTGGGGAGTATGGGTGTCACGTATAGCAGAGTTGAGATCAAAGGAGTTTGAGATATCGTGGTTTTTATTCCTGTACAGTGTACCTAGTTTTTTTTATTGTTTCAGATATGTGGATGTCGAATCTCATGTCGCTACATATTTCAACCCCTAGTATGAACACTGGGAGTGATGATGGCCCTATTTGTAGATTCAATACTGAAAGAGAGGAAGGGGCCAGTAGTTTTAGTTGGGTGAAACAGCATAAGTTTGGTTTTGTTGGGGTTCAGGATAAGGTGGGAGTTTGTAAGCCATGTTTTGTGTCAGTGATTGTAGTTCTTGTATGGAAGGGGCAAGCACCCATTACTGTGGAGTCATTGGCATACTGATTAACGGATGCATGTGGGACTGAGGAAGGAGGTTGTTTGTGAATAAAGAAAATAGTAAGGCACTTAGTATGGAGGCCTGGGAACACATATGGTCACAGGAAGAAGGGGTGATAGAGCTCCTTGCCAACATACTACTTGCTAGTGTCCAGTCAGATAGTCTTGGAACCAAGCAAGAGAAGACTGGGAACATTTTACTTCAGCAAGGACGGCTAGGGGGTTGTTGTGTGATATCATGTTGAACGCTTTAGATAGGTCTAAGAAAATAGAGGAAACATATTTGTGATTGTTTCTATGATGATTTATTGTGTTGGTGAAAGATAAGTAGTTGTACTGTGGTGTGGGCAGTAACCATGCTGTGTATGGGTAGTAGATTATTTTTTGCAGGCAATGCACGAGTTGTGTGTGTACAATTCTCTAATATTTTAGAAAGACGGGGTACAATAGCAATAGGACAGGAGTTAGCAAGCTCAGTAGAGTTGCCTCCTTTGTGAAGTGGAATTATGTGGGCAGTCTTCCAAATGGCTGGGACTTGGTGTTCTAATATGGATCTGTTTATAAGTACTAAGACTGGGTAGGCTATTCCAAATTGGCCCTAAGTGTGAGTGTGTGCCTTCAGTGGAAGGTTGGGCGCCGGGCTGGCAACTCGACACCGTAAAACTCCACTGCCAATCATAAGCGGACAGGTGATCCGCTGTGGCGACCCCTAACCAGGAAAAGCTGAAAGAAGAAGAAAAAGACTGGGTAGGCTATTGCTTCGGCTGCAAGTTTTAGAAAATGTGCTGGTAGACTGTCTGTGGCTAGGATAATCGGCTTTAATTTTCAAGTAATTTTTTTTTTTGTTACAGATGAGACAGGCTGAAGGGAGGAGGTGTTATGTCTTGTCTTGGATTTGAAGAATCTAGGGTTGGGGAGGGTGACTGTTTTCTAGATAAGGCTAATATTGTTTCAGTAAAGTATTTATTGAATTGGGTAGCAATGTTTTGTGTATTATTAGGGGTAGTGGGTTGGAGAGTGCTAGTTTTTCCCAGTTGGAGTAGATTGTTAATTGCTGACAAGAAATTGAGAGTTCTTTCGGTGTTTAGTTTGAATGTCGGTGTAGTAATTTATTCTGTCTTGGTTAATTTGTTTCTTTGCTTTATTTCTACTTCGCTGTAGTTTTGTTTAGCGACACTGGATTTAGTTTTGCACCATTTCTCCCAAGCTTTGTATCTTGCTATTAACATAGACCGAGTTTCTGTTTTTAGCCAAAGGGCATAATTGGATTTGATTCTTATGGCCCTAGGAGGAGCTTGAGTGGTCAGGATAGAAAGGAAGGTATTATTAAAGTGATGGATAGCATCTTCCAGGGGAAGACGTTTAAGTGGTAGCCAGCTGGAGTGATTTAGGGAGCTTATGAAGTTATTGGGGTTAAATTGTTTTGTATTCCGTATTTGTAAGGAAATAGTTTGTTTCTTTGAGCTAGTTCTTTGTTTGATTACAAAGGCTGGGATATGGTCACTCAGGCAGTCTGGAAGACAGCCGGAGAGACAGGAGTGGACTGGTTTGTTTGTTAAGATCCAGTCGAGTATGGATTGTTTATTAGATGATTTATTGATCCTGGTGGAGGTTTCTATAAGCTGGGCGAAACCATACAGATTAATGTGATTAGTGGGATTTTGAGAACTACATGTTGTCCAATCAATATTAGTCACCCATGATAATAGTTTCTTGGGGTAGAGATTTTTCAGACCAACTTGATATGTTTTCTAATGTGTGGGTATTGCTGCTGGGTGCGATGAAGGTTCCAATGAAGTTTAAATGTTTATTTGAGTTCAGAGTAAGCTTGGTGAGTAATACTTCTGCATTGTTGAAAGTTGGAATGTTTTGATTTCAGACTTCTAGGGTTAGGTGATTTTTATACAGAAAGGCAACATTGCTACCCTTTTTACCTGATCTGTCAATACGCAGGATATTGTATCCTGGAGACAGAATCTTATTATTGGGAACATTAGGTTTAAGCCATGTTTTGGAAAGTAGAACTATGTCAGGGGAGTCTAGTACTAGGTTGGCATGCAGTTCATGAATTTTATTACAGATACTTCTAATGTTAATGTTTAAGATTAGCAGGTCAGATTTGTTCCCAGTGGGGATTGCTGAGGATTGTGTTAGGATGCAGTTTGTGGCAGTTGCACTGTATAGTTTGGAATTTGGACCAGGATTAGGGTGAATGTCACCACTAAGAGCTAGTTTGGAGGGAATACTAACTAGTGTTTTTAAGAATTAAGTACGTGCCTATCATATTTTTGGAAATGAGTGTGGGTGCTGGTGTTAGGGAGTGGAGAATAGAGAGTGAAGTGATGTACAGGTGTGTTGAAGGTGGATGGCGATATAGTGATGTTTGTAGGTTTGAGTTTCAGAGAAATGTGGGTGGAGGTAGTGTGGGGTGAGATTGGTTGTTTAATGGTGGAGTGAGAGGAGGGAATTGGGTCGCTAACAATAGAAATGTAAGAGTAGCAATTTGTGTCAGTAGCATTCTAATGAGGGAGGACCGAGAGTGGGAGATCATCATTATTATAGATTTGTTGATTCCATTAAGTGAGGTATCAGGTGTGAAGATAGGTGAAGGCTGACAGCCTAGCCAGATAGAATTTTGTAGATAATTCTGTCATTTGTAAATATTAATATAAGCCACAGGCTTTTCTCTTAAATGGGAAAAATGGTATTAAATGTGGAACTACAAGAATGTAACAACAGTGAACTCTGCTGTAACAAAGCTGATAAGTCAATTCTTTGATGTCAAAACTTGGAGCCAAGATGTCTAGATAAAGGCATTCTACCTACTGTTTTGAGGGCAGAGTTTATGGCTAGAATTTCCATGTATAATTTCTTTTATTGCTCTGATTCCTGACGAGCTGCAAGATCAAAAGGGCTATTAACCTCTGAGAGTCTGTTAGCCTGGGAACCTGGTAAATAAATGATGTAATCTAAAACGAAACAGTGGTACTGTGTTATCAATTTAAGGACAGAAAGAATGAGAGCATTAGAGCATTTGTCTTGAGAACATCCAACTCACCACTCTGCTTGTGACTATATGTAATTAGGATTTTAGAACTGTGTTTTCTCTTAGATATAGCTAGCAAATAGGAAGATTAGACTAGTTTGTCTTCCTATGATATCAGAACTTTTCTACTGTATTATTTTAAACATTTCTCTGTGATCTCTGAACTCTTGACTGGCACTGTGTAGTAAGAAATATTGTATTGTGTTTTATTATTTATTATTAAATATTTTTAAACCTTTCAACTGTGGCTGTTTTGTGTAGAGATAATTTAAGCTCTAAGAGTACAATGCATGTATATAGTGATACAGTACCAAGTCACTCCAAATAAGTCTGGACTGTTTGGTTGCCCTTACCATCAGGATAATAATATTGCACAGTATAATTGGACACCCTTTCATAAGGGCCTTGGAGTAGCTGATAAATATTAGGTGGGTGGTGGCAGTGATTTCTACCATACAGTCTGGATAAAAGGAGCACAGCTGGAGAACCTATGCCAGCCTTCCCCAGGAATGTCTGTGTGGTTGTATAAACTCTTATCTCAAGTGTGTGTGTGTCAGATACTTGGGCAGGGACATGAAGCACTGGTTGGACAGAGAGAAAGCTGCAGGTTTTAGCTTGCCCACTAGGCTGAGATCTGGACCCTATAGCTGTACCAGTGGGGAGTCTTATTGGAGACCTGGAGAGAAAGGGAGGAACCAGCCCCAGACTGATTCTGATCTCTGTGTGCTCTGTGTATATTTATTATCCTTTCCCAATATGGACACCTCTCACTGGTGTTAGTGGGGAGGATTGAGGGTTCTTGTTTACTGGGCCAGTGCCCAGGTGTTGCATATTAATATCCACACCACATATTAACTGGTTGGCTAATACTAACTGGCTTGCAGTGGTGTGGGTACAGTGAATTCCTGTAGCTTGTGTACAGTGATCACTGAAGGTGTTTTGTATCAGCCACGCAGTGAATACTCAGAGTTCAGATCACAATTGTTTTATTTCTTTTGTTAGCTTAGCTAGTCAGGGTGAGCACGCAGCATGTCAGCAGAGGAGTATGCACAGCTAACAAGGAGCCAGCTGGCTGATATGTGCCAAGCTAGAGGACTGGTACATGGAAACCTGACTAAGGCAGACATGATTGCAGCTTTGGTCACAGCTGCATCAGAAAACAGCAACCAGGACGATGATCAGACTGGCAGTGGAGATATGGCACCCTCAGAGAATAGACATCTGCAGAGGACTTAAAAAATCCATCTAGACCTAAAGAGGCTTGAGTTGGAGGCCAGGCGTTTGGAAATAGAAGCAGCTGAGAGACTGAGAAGTCTGCAGGCTGAGGAGAATGAGAAACTGCTATGTCTTGAAACTGAGGAAAAGGAGAGGCAGCATGAGAAGGAGATGCTGACTCTTCGCCAGAGTCATGGAGGTAATGGGGAAGGGAGTAACTGGAACCCAAAAGCACAAAAGGTCAGTACATTTCTTGCGCAGTTAAAAGGGGGGATAATTTTGATAGTTTCATTCATATGTTTGAGAGGGAATGTAAACAGTATGATGTTGACCAAAAGCTCTGGGTTTGGTTCCTGACCCCCTTACTCCATGGTAAAGCTGTAACTGTGTTGTCTAAAATGTCTGACATTAACTGTTTAATTATACTACCGTTAAGAACTGTTAGTTAGAATTGTTTAAGCTAACACCTGAAACGTATAAGAAAAATTTCATAAGCATAGACGCAAGGCAGATGAAAGTGTGTGTGAATATGTTCCTGAACTGAGCACTTATTTTCTTAGGTGGGTGAGTGGACGTCAGGTCACCACTTTTGAAGGGCTAGCAGAACTTCTGGTGAGAGAACAAGCCCTTAGCACTTTGCCTGAGGATATGAGGATCTGGTTAGCTAACAGACAACGTGCTACTTCAGATGAGCTGGGGAAGGAGGGAGACCTATACCCAGCAAGCAGGGCATCCCTCCACAGGAAAGGGACCCCCAGTACTGCTCATGGGTGTAAAGGAACCTATGGTGGGAAGCACAGACTGCCCCAACAGAATCTGCCAATAGCAGAGGAAGCCACTAGTCCAGGTACACGTCCAGGACCTAGGGTTAAATGTTTTGAATGTAAGCAGTGGGGCCATGTGGCATACAGATGTCCACGGAGGCAAAGTAGGGAAAAAAGGTGAGAGCCAGTAAGTGGGAAAGACAAAATGCCAGTAGTAGGTTGTCATGAGACAACAGGGGTACCAAATTACCATCCTGCAGATGTCCTGATAGGGAAGGATTTGGGTGAGGCAGTACCATGTGTTTATGTAGTCACATGCAGTCAGGCTAGGAGACAAGCATGTGGGTGTGGTAGCCTGGGGGAGACCCAGACAGACTGCATACTTGCAGCCAGGACTGGTGAGGTGGTTACTTCAGGGAGGGAGCTACTCTGTAGCAGAGAGACTGAAGGTGAGCCACAGCTGCTTGTGGGTACCGATGTTCCCTTGGACAGAGTGACTGCAAAGGTAGAGGTGAGTAGTAGTACCCAGGCTGACAGTGAGGCACCACTGTCAGAGGATGCCAGACTTCCTGTGGAAGGTGAGCTGGGAGGGGTTACAAAGAGAAAGCATTGAGACTAGCTCAGTTCTCAGACCTTACATTGCAAGGCCTGAGGCAGGTAGCTAGGGAGGCACCTGATTCTCAAGGGAAGGGGGAATCTGTATAATGGGACAAAGGGTTACTGTATAGTGAGTATCCCCCTTAGGGAGGCTAGAAGGTGAGAGCATACAGCAGTTGGTAGTGCCTAGAGCCTACCATCGTGGCACTTCTAGCCATAGCCCATGAAATTCCCTTTGCAGGTCACATGGGCATAAAATGTACAATGAGACATATTATGCAGAACTTCTATTGGTCTGGAATTTCCAGAGATGTAACAGGGTACTGAAGGACCTGTGAGCAGTGTCAAAAGGTAGGCAAGACAAGAGCTCCTTTGATGCACTTGCCTGTGACTAAGGAGCCATTTCAGAGGGTAGCTATGGATACTGTGGGGCCTCTGAGTGCCCCAAGTTCCACAGGGTAAAAGTATATCCTAGTGGTAGTGGATTATGCTACACGATACCCTGAGGCAGTGGTTCTGTCCTCCACTAAAGAAAAAAGGTGGCAAATGCTTTGTTACAGGTTTTCAGCAGGGTAGGTTTCCCAAAAGAAATATTGACTGACAGAGGTGCCAATTTCATGTCAGACCTGCTGGCTTGTCTGTGGAAGTACTGTGGGGTGAAGCACATGAAGACCACCCCCTACCATCCCCAGACTAATGATCTTGTTGAGAGGTTAAACTCTACAATTAAGTCCATGCTACAGGTGTCTGCAGACCAGTTTAAGAAGAAGTGGGACAGATATTTGCCCCATCTGTTGTTTGCTTACAGAGAGGTTCCCCAGGAATCCACAAGTTTCTCACCCTTTGAGTTGTTGTATGGGCATAGGGTGAGGGGACCTCTAGATTTAATTCGAGATGAGTGGGAAGATGAGTGTGAATCTCACAAGCAGTCTGTTGTGGCATATGTCCTAAATCTCAGGACAAGGCTCAGGGAACTCATGGGTTTGGCACAGGAGAACCTGGCAGAAACCCAGCAACAGAAAAAGGTGTGTTATGACAGGAATGCTCAAGCTAGAGAGTATGCTGTGGGGCAGCAGGTAATGGTTCTCATTCCTGTCAGATACAAGCTGCAATTAGCTTGGGAGTGACCCTACAAGGTAGTAAGAAAGGTAAGTGATGTTAACTACATGGTGGAACTGCTAGGTAGGAGGCAGGGGCACAAACTGTTCCAGGTTAACATGATGAAACCTCACCATGACAGGGAGGTACTTGTGATGAGCATTTGCAGTGGATTGCAGGAGAAGTCTGGGGGAGATCTGTTGACTGATCTCCTCAGTGAGGCTCAGACTGACACCTCAGTGGAAGGGGTAGCAATATCCCAGCAGGAATTTCCTACCCAAGTTCGAGAAATCCGAGCAGTGTTACATGTGTTTGGGGACATGTTCACTGGGAAACCAGGGTGCACCCATCTGCTGCAGCACCAGGTGGATACAGGACCCCAAAGGCCTATTAGGCAGGCCCTTTTAGGGTGCCTCAGAGAGTCAAACAGACTCTGAGGGAAGAGATAAGGAGATGCTAGAACTAGGGTTGATTTAAGAGTCCAACAGTCCCTGGGCCTCCCCAGTGGTGCTTGTGCCAAAGAAGGATGGCAGCACCAGGTTCTGTGTGGACTACAGGAAATTAAACAGTCACACAAAGTCAGATGCTTACCCTATGCCTAGGACAGATGAGGCCCTACAGCAGCTGTGTAGGGCTAAGTATCTTACAACCATTGATCTTACCAAGGGTTAATGGCAGGTGCCCTCGACTCCCAGTGCTAAAGAGAAGTCAGCCTTTGTGACTCCCTTTGGTTTGTACGAGTTCAAAAAGATGCCCTTTGGGATGAAAAATGCCCCAGCGACTTTACAGAGACTGGAAGATCATATCCTAGCAGGAGAAGGAGGGTTTTCACTTGCTTACCTAGATGATATTGCCATCTACAGCCATTCCTGGCAAGAGCACCTTCAGCATGACAGGGAGGTGCTGGGCAGACTACAGAGGGAAGGGTTGACCATTAAGCTTAGCAAATGTCAGGTGGGTATGGCAGAGGTCTCCTACCTGGGACATAGAGTGGTAAGATCAAGCCAGAACCTGCCAAAGTAGAAGCCATTCAGACATGGCCTGCACCTGTTACCAAAAAGCAGATGAGGACATTCTTAGGGACAGCAGGGTACTACAGAAAGTTTGTCCCCAGTTGTAGTACCATAGCTGCTCCCCTCACAGACCAGATAAGGTAGTGTGGACCCCAGCATGTGAGCAGGCATTCCAGGAGCTTAAGAAAGCTTTGGGAGGACCCCCTGTGTTAGGCAGTCCAGATTACAGCAAAGAATTTGTTGTGCAGGTGGATGCTTCGAACCATGGAGTGGGGGCTGTACTTAGCCAGATTTCTTCAGAGAGAGAGAGAAGAGCACCCAGTGGCTTATCTCAATCGTAGACTCCAACCCAGGGAGAAATGCTATGCAGCTGTAGAAAATGAATGTCTAGCCATAGTGTGGGCACTGCAGAAACTTCAGCCTTATCTGTATGGAAGAAAATTCACTGTAGTGAACCCCCTAACATGGTTACACAGAGCCAGCCAGTATAATGCCAAGTTGCTAAGATTGAGCCTAGGGTTGCAAGCATATATGTCAGTGCAGCACTGCAGTTGGATTAGCAATTCCAGTATACTCAGATAGACCTAACCCTCTCAAGCAATGTTTCTCAAGGGTCACTTGAAAAACTAGCTTGAGTTCCACAGGGAGGGAGATGTGTGAAGACATGTGAAGGCTGCCAGCCTAGCCAGATAGAATTTTGTAGATAATTCTGTCATTTCTAAATATTAATACAAGCCACAGCCTTGTTCTCTTAAAATGGGAGAAAATGGTGTTAAATGTGGAACTGCAAAAATGTAACACTGCACTCTGCTGTAATAAATATAAGTCAATTTTTTGATGTCAAAACTTGAAGCCGAAATGTCTAGATAAAGGCATTATGCCTACTGTTTTGAGGCCAGAGTTAATGGCTAGAATTTGCATGCATAATTTCTTTTATTGCTCTGGTTCCTGACCAGCTGCAAGATCAAAAGGGTATTAACCTCAGAGTCTGTTAGCCTGGGAACCAGTAAGAAATGATGCAATCTGAAATGAATCAGTGGTAGTGTATTATCAATTTAAGAACAGAAAGAATGACAGCATTGGAGCATTTGTTTTGAGAACATCCAAGTAACCAGTCTGCCTGTGTCTGTATGCAAGTAGGATTTTTAGAACTCTGTTGTCTTTTAGATTATAGCTAGGAAACAGGAAGATTAGACTAGTTTGTTTTTCTGTGATGTCAGAACTTTTTTGCTGTATTATTTTAAACATTTCTCTGTAATCTCTGAACTCTTGACTGACACTGTGTAGTAAGAAGTAATGTATTGTGTTTTACTGTTTATTATTAAATATTTTTAAACTTTTCAACTGTGGCTGTTTTGTGTAGAGATAATTTAAGCTCTAAGAGTACATTGCATGTATATAGTGATACTGTACCATGTCACTCCAAATAAGTCTTGACTGGTTGCACTTACCATTTGGATAATAATATTCCACAGTATAAATGGAGACCCTTTCATAAAGGCCTTTGAGTAGCTGATAAATATTAGCTCAGTAGTGGCAGGGATTTCTACAGTATAGTCTGGGTAAAAGGGGCACAGCTGGAGAACCTATGCCAGCCTTCCCCAGGAGTGTCTGTGTGGTTGTATAAACTCTTATCTCAAAGTGTGTGCATCAGCTACCTGGGCAGGGACATGAAGAACTGGTTGGACAGAGAGGGTGTTGGAGGTGTTAGCTTGCCCACTAGGCTGAGATCTGTACCCTGTAGCTGTACCAGTGGGGAGTCTTATTGGAGACCTGGAGAGAAAGGGAGAAACTAGCCCCAGGCTGACTGTGATCTCTGTGTGCTCTTAAGGGAAATTGTACTTCAATGTTTGTGTATTTATTATCCTTTCCCTATACTGGAACCCCTCACTGGTATTAGTGGGGAGGATTGAGGCTCCTTGATTGCTAGGCCAGTGCCCGGGCGTCACAGCAGGTATCATTTTGAAATATTTTATGCCTGATAAAGTTCAGCAAAAGAAAGCTCTCTGCTACAACTCTATCTTTGTTAATCAAAAGGTGGGTATTCTGATGGGATGATGTTTCAGCCACAACCAGAGTTGACCAGAGTATTAAAATGATCATAACTGACCATTTGCAGAAATAGCCTGCTTCACAGAAAGTAAACATTTATAAAGAGAATAATTATTTTGGGAAAAGCTTCATAAGCTTATTTTATTTTTTACTTATTTTATTTATTCTTTGTTGACCAAGTTAGTCCCACTAGGTCTCTCTTCAGGGGAGACCTGAGATGGTATTTATACTACTAAGGGAAATTTGGCTGGGGAATCGGGGAACTTCCCCTGAATTTGCTGTCACCAAATCAGGCAGATGGGGGTCTCAGTTTAACACCTCATCTAAAAGATGACACACTCAGGAGTGTATCACACCTTATGCTGCACTGCAGTGGCAGCAATCCATCCACCTGAGGTGGAATAGAACCCACAGACATCTGCACCAAAAGCAAGTGTTCTATCTACTGCACCTATGACGTCCCTCCCATGGGCCTGTAATCAAGAAGCCTCAATCCTCAACACTGACACTGGTGGGAACGTTCACTTAGAACAACAAAAATAGATACACACAGTAATTTCAGATATAGCTCTCTGCACCAAGCACAATTTCCACACAGGGAGCACATTCCAGACCCAGGGCTAGGACCTCCTCTCCAGGCCCCAAATAAGACTCCACCTTTCTCAGAAATCAGCGCTCTGCTTCCCTGTTCTAAGTAGCTGACACACACAATCTTTGAGATTTGATTTTCACATACATACACACACCTGGGAAAGGCTGGCACAAATTTACCGGCTATGCCACCTCCACCCAGACTATATGAATGAGTCACTGCCACCGGCCAGCTGCTTTAAGGCTCTTGCCATGGTACCCAATTTCTACAAATAGTAGTGTTACCCAATCGACAAGACTTTCAGCAGCGTGATGCCACAGTGCTACCAAGTAAACACAAGTACTTTCAAGGGTTAAAATATTTTGTAAAAGACCATCCATAATGAAAGGTTTAGATACATTTAATAATAAACAAACAAACAAAAATAAAACATAAGAATACTGAGTATTTATTTAAAATAAACACCAGAGTTTCAATTCATGGGAAATATAAAAACACCACAGATGGGCAGATTAATACAGATACAGAAAAACAATATTTAACTAGTTTCACTATATTTTCCTAACTGACTAAAGAATTACTGTTCCCTACTTACTTGCTAGAGCAGGATGAAATGGGTAAGCGGTCTTGTCAGTTCCAAAACAGAGTGGTGAGTGTCCTCCATCACATCTTTCACTAGTATCAAAGTACAATTTCAGTGCTGGCTACAGAATAACATCACATCTGGTCACCTGACTCTATGGTTCCCACACTACCCCTTCACTAGCAACTTGAGCCAGGACTTAGCACTGTGTCACAATACACACCTAGAACTTTGCTAATACTTATTCCAGCATCTGGAGACTGTAAAACAATTCCAACCCATTACTCCTTCCTGCAGAGACTAACCAGCCATTCTCTGGCACCCCAGGGTAGCAATTAGATCACCTCTAAGGACAATAAGAGCAGGAACTCAGCCCAGACATTGCGTCTCTGGCTGCATTCACACCCGTGAGATGAAAATTTTATGGCATGAACCAAATCATTTAATTTCAAGCTATTTTTCTTACGGTAAGCTGGGCTGAGCTTAACCCCTTCCCTTCCAGAATCGTCTGTTAATATATATACATTTCCTCAGTTACAGTACAGTCTGACATACATGTATATATTTTTTTCTGCCCAGCAGGACCCATTTGTAATACATCTGCAATTTTACAAATACATTTTTAACACAAGCATCTTTACAAATCAGTTTAATATTCAAATGACATAAAATTCTTTACAAAACTCCAGCTAGTTATGTTGGCATTTGTTACACATGCACTGCCCTACTCTCCCTGGGATAGCTGGCACCATCTCGCATCATCACAGCACCACTGACAATTACTTAAAGGTTAAGGAATTAATACAATCCATGTTAAAGGAGGCAACAAGGAAAAGCAGTGAACCCCACCACTGTCTTTGCATAGTTTACCAGACTGTGAATAAAAGTAATTAAAGACATTTTTAGTGAAAATTCTTTTGAATACTTGTTGCAACAGGTAATTTGTTTACCAAAAAAATTATGAAATCACAGGCCTAAGGGGAAACAAGACATTTATCTATCTTGGCACTCAGGGGAACTATAAATTCTACAAAATTAATAAAATGAAAGCACTGTCAATATGTCAGGGATTTTACTTATTTATTAAATATTTGGTAACAGTAATGGGCAGCCAATTGGTCATTTAGAAGGCTGTAGTGGTATACTGAGGTGGCACAGTGGCACAACAGATAATGTTGTTGCTTCACAGCAAGAGCTTCCCCAGTTCAATTTTTGGCTTGAGTGCCTTCTGCATGACCTCCCTGTGTTTGCGTGGGTTTCATCCATGTGCTCTGGTTTACTCCAACATTCCAAAGACATAAGGTAGGTGGGACTGCACACTCTAAATTGCCCACAGATGTGTGTGCACGTGTGAGTGCGTGTGTGGAAGAACTACCACAGCAGGTCTAGCCACCCGGTGGTGTAAACCTGGCTCTAGGTGACTGTCAATGTTGATGTGATACCCCAACGCCATGGGCAAAAGGGGTTGTGGATAGATATAGATGCCAGCAAGAAAGGCCAATATGGCAGTTTTATTTTCAGTGATGTAGTCAGAGTGTTACAGGCAGAGGTGTAAACATGGTACAGAAGACAATATTCTCGTTTAGGGAGGCTGACATCCTTAGCCAGTATTTTACTTTAGGAGAGGGTCTCTACATGATATCCTACACAGTTTTAGTTGTGAGAGGACTATATTAATGCTATCACTGTGGGGTGTAAATCTTAATGTTGCATATATTTAATTCAAATGTCTTGTATGGCCAGCATGGACTACATACTGGTACGCCCATGAACAAGAGTCATCTAGTTATAGCACTTTGAGAATCTACAATGCAGCAATGTGAACCTACTAGACATTTAAATGTTGTGGATAACAAAGACCTTCAGGAAATGCTATCCAAAAACAGCTCTTGATCAGTATCAAGGACTTCTTTCTAGCCAGCACTATCTCAAAAGCTTTTCAGGGGAACAGAGGGAATACTGTACCTTTCTGAAGTGCAGGTCCAGAATGGCAAGTGTTGTGTTTACACAGGAAGATAAGAGCTTGCAGTTAACTTAGTAATCATATTGTACATCTGGCATTACTTTTAAGTAGAACAGGTAAATAAACAGATTACACAGACAGATAAATACCCTCCCCACACACACACACACACACACACACACACATGCAGACTGGTACTTAAGATTTTTACCTATTCATCCCTGTCCATATTCAACAGCAACTTAGATCTACAGATGGGAAACAGAAAATGTACCCCAGGACTACTATCTGTAATGCTAATGTGCAGAGGCATCTCCTAAATGCTTTACCCCCATGCATGGGTTCCCTCAAATTATCTATGGTATGATACAATTTATTCTCATTAGGGGTAATATATAACTGTCAGTAATGGTATGGGTAAGACCAATCTACAACCAGATGGGATAGGTTATTTCAAGCAGAAAATGGAAACTGGCTAGGCTTAAAATGTCCCGCAAGGGCAGCCAGCCTAGCATTTACCTAAGAATCTATTAAACTATAGGTAGATAAACATATAGACAGAGACAGAGACAGCATTCCATTAATAAGTTTTGTAAATTTGTAGAGGGGGCTGCTGGCTCTGAAACCTCCCTGCAACTACTTTTTTATTTTGATGACATAAAATGGGGTGTTAAGGGGCACCAGCACCCCTTTACAACCTTCAGTAGCTGCCTGAATATTACAGGAACAGCTGTCAAACTGCACAACTGTTGTAACCCTCTGACAACTACACAAACACTGAGGAGGTCACCTTATTCTCTACTGTCTCTGCCTTTCCTATAGATGAGTTATTGATTCATTAACCAGCCAAGGCCTCCTGGGTACGAGCTCTCTAATCAGTAGCAAAAGACATGGAGGCACTGAGTGACTATCAGTCATACATTATCAAGCAGAGACCGTGTGTATTGAATCCAGGTCACCGAAGCATATGTACAGCTATACCTCTCAACAATACTGGAGTAATGTGGAAAAAAACAAGAATCAGTGACGTTTTGAAATATTGCTCCAATTCAGTTAAAACGTTAACAAAATAACACTGTTTGGCAGTCAGATGAATTTTCAGAAAAATAAGTATGAAACTAACGTCCAGCATTACTAACTGACTATAATCCTTTTTACTTTACCAGAAAATCAAAACATTTATGACAGACAGGGCAAAAGTGGGAACAGTTGAGACGTATGTCAGCTGGGGGTAGCATTAATGGCCTATGCTCCACTTTATTTAAATTCATTTTTATTACAAGAATAGTCTCAACAAGCACAGTGCATTTTCAGTGGAAGGTCACTAAAGCTCTACACCCGATGATGAACTAAAGGTACACAAGCAGGGAACAATTAAAACAGTAATGCTCAGAGGCAACATTGTGTCAGTTTGATGCACTTGACAGAAACTCTCAGATATGCTATACAAATATGTATGCAACAGTTCATTTTGAAAAACAGAGAAGTTTGTGTGTATTATACAACTATAGCTCTTCTTATCTATTCATCTAACTACATATGGACAGTTATATATATATATATATATATTATATACATACGCACACACACACACACCACATTCACATTTGGGGAGAATTAGGGGAGTTGGTTGACGGTGACGCAGTGGAAGAGTACAAGCTAGAAATTTCCAAGTAAGCTGGGTGGCAACTAGAGAAATAAATGTTTGCTTAGCTGTTGCACCACTACAGTACAGAATAATGCGGGTATTGCAATGCATTCTGGTATAGAAGAGGGCCAGCGGAACTGTGTATGTGTGAGTAAATGAAGATGAGAAGGAGAAGGGGGTGGGGGGGCAATGAAGCAGGATAATTACAGACTAGGTGCAAATGCTGGCAAGAGTAAAGTGTAAGTGAAGTGGTATGTATGTGAGCTTACTTATGGGCGGGTTCAACAAGTGATCTGAGCTTTGAGGAAAAAGCCAGCTAAGTTACCAGGAAACTGCAGCCACTGTAGCTGAATGAATTATTGTGAATTAAGATGGGTTTTAAAGTAAGACTTTTTTACATTGCTTGTACAGCTGTGGGGGACATATCTTAAATTTTTGGCAAGCAGTGAAAGCACAGCCTCAGGGCTGCGGCCATTCAGTATTTTGACTGATTATTGGAGAAGCCTTTCTATAGGTATGACTGGGTTCTCTAGAAATATTACATGAGCAAACTTATGATGAAAAGGCACTGAAAAATGTATTCTGTAAGCAAATATTTAGGTGACTTTAATGTAGCTGAGTTTTCAGTTTGAGCTATTCAGTGTAACAGTGACATGACTTTTTTAGTTTAGCATAAAATATACATTGCTACAACACCTTAAAATATACTATAGCAACTGCTTGTGTTCTGCAACTACTCTTACTTAAGAATTGACTCGGCCTTTGCCTTCCTCTAAGATGCTGAATGAATATTTTAATGGTTTAGTCAGTGCAGACGTTTAATGTAACTAGTTTCTTCCAGGTCAGAATTGTCTTAAGCAGTTAACCTGAGGGTGGGGTTGCTCTATCAGTTTTTTTTCCTGTGAATAAAGAGCATGACCTTTGTCTAGTTTAGGTTTACGTTAAGTTTGCAGTTAGGTATCCACATCTTTAGGGCTTACAGAGTATGTTGCATCATGGCATTCAACTCTGGAATCAGGACAGAGGACAGACAGCCATCTGCATACTGTGTTAGCTTAGCACCATGTTACAGACAATGGTAAAGAATAGCATAACCCTGTAAAACACAGGAATAATCCTAACGTTACACACTTGTCAGAAGATTAAGAGCTGCTCTACATGACTTTCTTAGTTTTAAGTAAACAGTTTTCTACTAGGTTAGTTGAAGTTCATCAAAGACAAGGCAAGGTAAGCCAGAGAGTGTTAAAGTGCTACTGCTGATATCAGAAAGCCTTGGAGAAGACGAGGGACATTACATGTTTATTCTGATTCAGGTCTATTCTTAACATGTCCACTTACCTAAAGGATGCTCTTTCCAGTGCATGACTAAAGCCATGCTCCGTCTCAGGGAGTAGCTGGTTACTTACTGATTAAGAGTAATGTTTTTGCATCTTTATAACAAGATTTCTGACAAAGGGGAAGAAGTGCAAAAAGTCGAAAGTTTTAAAGTTCGGGGAGTTCACCCTTTACGGATGGGCAGTTGGATGTTAACAAGTGGTCTCCCGTGGTCCAGTTGTGCAAGGTTTGATTCCCCTCAGCCTCCACTTCCATTGTGTGTGTGATTCTGAACAAGTCACTTAACCAGACACCACTCCCAAGCTGAGTCTGGCAAAGGTCCATGGAGATCAGTGCTCTAAATCAGAAAACAAATAAATAAATATACTGTCTCACTTTCCAGAGTTTTTAGGATTTCAGTGCTTAACTTGAACAACACTGTTGAGATACTGTCAGATGTACTGACATTGTTTATCTTGTAGTTTGGTAACTTGAATACATCAGATGCATCAAAATATGCAAAGTGGTTGTTCAATAATTCAACTGCCCTAGCATCAATTAAGTATTACTTATAGATACTTTATCTGGGGAAAGAAATTTTGTTTCTGTATGCTAGAAAATATATTAGGTTATTTTTTTAGTACTCCTTTTGCATTCTAATTATGCTCTGGAATTTGCTTCTAAGCTGTCTATATTTTTTCTATGTTTTGTGTCTTTCGGCTTTTCCCGGTTAGGGGTCGCCACAGCGGAACTCCGGTCCGCTAATGATTGGCAGTTAATTTTTACGTACCAGCTTGCCAGGCCTGAAGCACAACCTTCAACGAAGGTACGCCCATTCACGCATGTCTCCACACAGAAGATGCTCTAGCTGAGAACTGAACCGGACAGCGTCTTACTGTGAGGTGACAACACTACCGCAGCACCACAACCGCGGTACTATATTTTTTCTATGTAACTTTTTATATATAAAAGGCTAAGTTAGCCAGCTGTGTTGGCATAGAGGAATAAAGCCCTGACTATGTTCCTGGCAACATGAGTTCAATTAGCTGCTTATCTCTCTTCTGAAGTTGGCATGGATGGGATAGGTGCATCTACCCCAGGAGAGAGAACAGACAGGAGCCATGCAATGCTATAATCCTCTGGAGAAGGAGGTGACAATGGAAGTTCAGCCCCTCAGGTGGGCTTTTAGCCATGAAGCCATGTACATAGCAGCCCACATCTTTGTGAAGAAGAGTTGTGTCTGCTCAGAAAGAGCATAGTGGCCCCACTGGTGATTAGAGTTATTCTTTCCCTGCCTGGTAAATGGTTTAAGGACCGCCATCATTGCCAAGATGATAAGGGCAGAAAACCACTCATAGGTTCATAGGTAGGTAACAAGGCTATCGGCCCAAGGGCCTAAGTAAGTCTAGCCAAGGTTCCCTGGTTTACACCACCAAAGAAAGTTAATTTCCTGTACCCCTGTCGAGTAGAGCCACAGAAGTGATCCCTGTGGTGTATTTCCTATTTCTCATCCAGTCATCAACATTTTTTTTTGAAAAGTGCTAATGAGGAACCTTGCTTGACATAGATGGTTAGCTTGTTCCAGAGTTTAGAAAGTCTCTGGGACAGGAACTGATCCCTCCAGCATGTCCTGTTTATTGTGGTGACAAGGTTTAGGTCCCTAGAGCATGTAGCTTGAAGGGATTGGGATTTCTTTAGGTGTAGCACATCCAACAGCTTTGGATTTAACATAGCTTTATATGTTAGGCAGAGATCTCCTCGGAGTAGGCAATATGCTACAGAGTAAAGCTGGAGTTTTTTGAGACAGTCAGTGTAGGGCATCTGTTTGAGGCCAGTAATCCTCTTTGTGAGGTACTTCTGTGGCCTTTCCAGCTGCTGCAGATGTCTTGTGAGATACATTCCAAAAGGAGCACTGTACTTTATAATGGGTCTAATGAGTGAAGAGTAGAGTGGAACAGTGACCTCTTTTTTCCTGGATGAGAACCCTTTTGTGATGGTGTGTGCCACACAGAATGATTTCCAGACTACTGTGGCGATGTGATGATCAAAGGAGAGACTACTGTCCACCTGGGTAACAAGGTCTCTTATCACACATTTGGCGTTAAGTAGACTGCCATTTATGTGGTAGTTCATGGGTACAGAGTTTTCACCAAAGGGGATGACAATGCATTTTTTGGCATTGAGCTTGATGCCATACCTCTGACACCAGTCATCTGTCTCAGTGAGGCCCTTCTGTAGGATGTCCACATCATTTGGGGACTCGACTATGGCTCCTAGTTTGCAATCATCTGCAAACTTCATTAGCCAGAGGCCTTCTGCGTTAGCCTATACTTCAGAGAAGTAGACACCAAACAGGAGGTGTCCCAGGACTGAACCCTGTGGTACTCCACTTGTCACTGGTTTGAAGTCAGATTTAGCGTCTGCAACTTTTTCAGTGTGGGTTCTGTCAGTGAGCCACTCCCTTCTAAAATGTCATCACTCACCCCCCCCCAACAGACACACAAAACACCGAAAACCTAGAGAAGAGCACATCTCAAAAATCAATCTTCTCCAAAAACCTTTCTGCAGTAGGGGCAAGCCCTCCTGCCCTCCCCATGTGGGAGGCAAGACCCCCACACCCCCAAAAGTATATATACCAACTTTGAGATCACCACACCTCGGAAAAAAAGGAATATTCAGAGAAATGTCACATTGGACTCAGTATATGCAAGTCCATTCTTTCAGCCATTCAGTCTCCATGTTTTAGGACTTGCTCTAGTGGGTCCAACCATTTCAAATGGTCACCACACAAAACACCTGTACCTCTAACTGTATGATGGCCTCTCCGGACACCTCTAGGCCTCGTGCTGTAGACAGCCAGTAATGGAGAAAAGACTGAACAACACTTCATTCAGTGGACAGACAGTCATCGGGAAGGGGGAAACAGTACATAAAAAAAGGAAAAAAACAAAAGTGGAGTTAAAGCACTCAAATGTTTTATCTGCAGTTTCAAGAGTACAGGAAGGACCAGTTTGTGTTACATATGAAGTTGGTGTGGGTAACACACTGCAGAAATTAATCACAATTCTAATTCTGAAAAGGTAATACATTACATTTACATGAAGTGAGGTATGATGGCTGGCCATCACGATGTATGAGTGGATGGCATGTTAATCAACGGTCAGAAGCTAATCAACAAAGGGATATTTACAGTCTTACATTTTGTTTGCTTATATAGTCTGACATACTATTTGACATAGTCCATCATTGTCTTAAAAAGTATGGGAGCAGGGGCTAGCATTAATTTCTCAATCAAGGTTAACTCCAACTAGGGTTTTTAGTTGCTGTTTAAGTTCTTAAAGCACACCATCTAAAGTGTGACAGAAATATTGGGTGAAAGCTGGGTGAGATATCTACACAAGACATTCTGAGGATTTTGTGGTATTAATGTTTATTCTAATGACCGATTCGCAACAAGCTCTATTTATGTGCTATATAGAGTACAGCAACCAAACTGTATTATTTTATTAAAATAGGTTCACCTCCTGCATTTTGTAAGCTCCATATCACCTAAACAAGGCACAGTTAAAGAAAGCAATGCCGGCAGATGAAGGTGTAACGTGAGCCAGGTTTCATAAATTACTGCAATTCCAAGGAGCATAGAATTTCACTTATTCTGTTCATAATACTTGCATTTATAGGCAGTACTCATAACACTGGAGTGAATTCTAGTCGGTGTCTATTAGGAATTTTGACTTCTGTTTTTGAGGTAGGCCTGAGAAGGAATGAATAACACCACTAGCAAGTCACAGCAGTGGCAACTGTCAGTGTGCTAATCTTTTTTTTTTGTACTAGTGTAAGGATATGCATTAAGCATTTCTTAGCAGGGTTATCTATCTTTTGTCTTAAAATTGTTTTTAAGTAATGGAACTGTGTTTTTATATTTTTTAACTTTATAGCCATGGTTAGTCATTCAAGTTAAAGCTATTAAAGGATGTTCAAGCTATCAAATTTCAACATGTCGTGGTGTGAAGCTCATTCTTTCTATGATATACCGATGGTGATGTGTGCTCACATTACTTCTAGTTTCAGGCAGTTAGGAGATGTTATTTTAATTGCTGCAAATTGTACTTCACTGGCTGGACTGCTTTGAGATGCATCTCTGTGCAGCGATTAAAAGATTTTCTACCTGACTTTATGATTTTTCTGAGTCCCTTCTACAAAAGGGAAGTAAAACTTTAGAGCTTGATTTTGTTTAGCAAGTTTAAAATACTGAAACATTTTTTTTTTTTTTTGAGCATTTGAACTGTAAATATATTTGTTCAAATAGAGCTGCTGGCATTGGGAGCCATCTTGGAAACTGTGGTAGTTATTTTTGTGACAGAAGGTTAACTACTTGTATTTCTAGCATCTCGGCACTGCGGTCTCTCCCCAAAGTAGTTTTCTCAGCGGTTCTTTTGTTTTCCTTAACTGCTATTTATTGTGTGGCCATGCACGAAGCACACCACCACCATAGTTGTAGCTAAACACAGAGTAGTGAGTGAGTTTTCATTTTTCCCTTCAAACAATATTCCCAAAATGTTATTTCTTCCTCTAGTTGGTAGTTATGTCAATTGTGTCCAGGGCAGTATCACCTTGCACTTACCTTCGCACAGCTGCCTGATTTGCTTCCACATGTGCTGTGAGCCGGTGCCAAAACAGCAACGCACTATTCTTATAGCACCATGCAACCCTTCCTTAGCTCCTTGTGCACTTAGCCAGCTGAAACTCAAAGCCAAAATGGAGGGCCAGCAAACTTACAAATGTAAAAAACATTAAAGGTCAATGCAAAAGTAATTCATTGCTTAAAACACCATTTAACATGACAACAGTTCACAGTAGCAGTTAACCATCTATCTCATGACGGGTTATATAAAGGTGGTAAATGGACTCTGAATAACCAACAAGTGCTGATAACTTCAAAATAAGTAACACAATTACTTAAAATAAAGCACCAACGTCCTCCAAAACAGTTAACACAAAATATATCTAGTGCAGTTGTAATAGTCTCACCTTTAATGTTAGCAAATTTAGCATCACAACACCTGAATTACACAATAAAAAGTCAAAATTAAACATTGAAGATCAGGAGACAAAGGCATATGACAACTTAAAGTGTGACCAGTGCATAGGTACATACATAAATATGTCTGTCTGTGGACTATTGTAAATCTAGCAAATAACCAGAGTTGTAACTGTCATGACAATGTAGATACACTCATGCATGAGGAATCATCCAGCACATACAAATAACTAACACCTACCTAGAAGATGCTAGATTCAAACCTAGACCAATACCCCACCGTCTACATCAGAGTCCAAAGCCCTACCTGTATAGGTACACACGTTATGCTACCAAATTCAGAAAAACAAACTCCATAACCCACCTTATTGTAAAAGGAACATCAAGTCACTCCATGGAGATCACTGCATCCCTTTAGATCTCACTGATCAGATCCAGTACTGAATACACCCCTCTTATTGTAGCTTTCAAATACACCCCCCCCAAAAAACAATCTGCAAAAGGTACAATGAATCTTCACAAGAAAAAAATCATAGAATTAGAAAACTTGGAACTACTCAGAAAAAGTGTCAGCAATTGTCATTGTACTTTTTTTCTTATAAATTAATTAGAGATGAATTCTGACTAGTCCCCAAGGCAAATGTCTGATCGATTACATCCGAACATCTTTTACAATGTACCACTGGGGAAGATAACCCAAGATTACAGAGAGAACCAAATACTAAAAACATTCACATGACTGGTAAGTTATATAACACCTTCCAAGGTTATAGAATAAGTCTCTTCTTAAAAACAGAAATCAGTCAACCACTAATTTCCTTCAGAAATAATCCATGCATATGGTAAGATGAAAATTCAACAGTCTCAAAACTGCTTTGTAATAGGCTTCCAAAGAATGCACTTTTCCTTTCCTTTGCAGCCTGCTGTTTGTGCATCTGTAGAAACAATTAATATACAAGCAACTCAAACAAACCAGTGTTAATATGAACTAGAAATGCTTAATCAAACAGCTGGATCAACCCTCTCGGGGGAGGGGGGTGATTGAGAATTTTGTCTCTTTTAATACTATATTTTCTTTATAAATAGGAGATACAAAATGCCTTGACTTTATAAGTCAGTACTACTTGGTAGACAAAAAATAATAAAAGCAAAGTTATAAATTCTGCAGTGTTGTGATATCAGGATGAATACATGAAGCATGACTTCATCCTTGACACAGATGACGCACTGAATGTACTGTTCCCAAAAAGAGAAGTACTTAAGGTTTTGGCAGGATGGGATTTTGCCCCTTTCCAGTCTATGAAATTGAAAGACCATTGAACTTCAGGGAAAAAACAAACAATTGTTTGATACTCAGCATCAACTAGGCCGATAAGTTGATTCTCC
Organism: Protopterus annectens; assembly: GCF_019279795.1. Taxonomy (NCBI): domain Eukaryota; kingdom Metazoa; phylum Chordata; order Ceratodontiformes; family Protopteridae; genus Protopterus; species Protopterus annectens. Next base: position 737,769,841 of record NC_056736.1, read on the forward strand.
CAAAAGCAAAACATTTTAAGGTAAAAAAAAAAAAAAAAGGTCACGTTAGGATTCATACAACTGTGATATGACTAAATGTACAAAACAGCCTTCAAAACTTTCATGGTACTTGCGTATTATCACAACCAGATTCTGAAGGAGTGTTCTGCCCACCCTTCAAGCTAGCTGAGTCACTGCCGATGTGTTGTGGCAGCCATTGAAGCCACCGTTTTGCTCGGGAAATAACTAACGATGTTACACGTACAACACAATGGAAAACATTAGCATGTGTAAAAATGAAATGTTACTCAGCATTTTGCTCGCTCTGTATGACCAGTATTTCTCTGAGTGAAACTTCTCTTCATAATCAAGCTGTCTTTCAGTTTACTTATTGTTGCACTTGTTAGGTAACAGTTTGATCATGGCAAGGTTTTAACTGTTAGCAACCCTCCTGTAAGGTAATCGTTGCTTAGAAGACAATAAAAATGTGTGTTATAAACAAAATTGAGATGCTGGTAGAACCCCTAATGGTAATGCCATTGGGAGGTACAATTTTGTCGAGCTCCATCTGAACTATTTTGTGTTTTGGCTGAGTAACAGTTTCTTTGTAAGACTGTTAGACATACCTGAAAACCTCAGAGTTCAGCCCCCCCTCCCCAAAAAAAGAGCAAGAAAAAGAAACATGCAGCTTAAAAGGAGTTTCTGTCAATGGTTTCTCCCCAAAAAGTACAGCCTGAATAGGATGACAAGCAGCATTCGTGTGTACAGTCCGGGAAAGGACACTAGCCAGCCAGAGGAATTTGGATGTTATTCCTCTCCCCAGGTGTACAAAAATATGAAAAAACAGTAATTAAGACTTTACATAACCCTGGTTATGTTACCAGACATTGTTTCGCAGAACCATAATGAATTATTAGACTTCTGAAATCTGGTTGCAATAATACGCAAGCACCCTTCGAGCATATAAATGAAAGTAAAATGACGGACCCCTGGCACTTAGCCATCTTATCCATCTCTCAGCCCCACCAAAAAAGAGCAATTCATAGATTCATAGAATATTACTAGGTTAACAACTCAGGGGACCTTTCTAAGACTAGCCACGTTTTCCTGAAATAATAATGATGTCCTGTATCCAAATAGGACATTGAGGGCCAGGCATTTATAAGATACCTCTGTTCATAAGGGATATGGGTGCCAGGCCCAGTGTAAATTTCCTATTCCCAATTCACTGGTCGAGGTTATGCTTAAATTGGGTAATAGATGAATTCAGCTTCACATGGATGGGAAGCCTGCTCCACAGGCGGGACAGTCTCTGGGACACATATCTCTCTCCAGCACTTTCTGTGTAAGCGACAGACAAAATTCAGGTCCCTAGACCTTGTATTTCTTGTACTGTTTGACTTATGAATATGCAGGAGATTCACAAGTGTGGGGCTTGTGCACACCTTGTAGGCCAGGGACAGATCACCCCTCAGCAATTTGTTTATCATGTTGATATTACAACGGCCATGGTTTCAAGGCAAACATATATTCATTCACTTTCTCTGGATAACTGTTATACATGTCCTATGATGTCCAAATCTACTTCAGAGGTACACTGCAAATAGAACTAATAAAGTATCTTACTTTGAGTTGCATAGACTGGAGGTACAGGTTGACATAACCAAACCAAACACTCCTTCAGCATGTAATAAAATTCTGAATGATTAACCTAGGGCATACTGTCAAGCACACTAAAGGCAATTAAGTGAGAAAAGGGTACAGCTTCAGTTCCACTCCCCAACATGCCTGGTAAAAGGACATCTGTTCATATAACATGTGCCTGAACTGTACTAACTGCCAACCACACATAGCCATCAATATTTATGGGGGTTTCCCATTTTACTCTATCTCAGATGACTTCAGAGTTGATTACATTATGCAGAGGCAGGGTTGCCAGACATCCCTATTTGGGCGGGACTGTCCCGAGATCAGCAGCCTGATCCCGAGTCCCGCACTGCCGGTTTAAATCCCGGGCAGCCTCCGCTTTGTTTTATTTTTTTTGATTGGCCCATATAACGGTATACGGGCCAATCAAAAATCGCTAAACATGGAACTTCTTGTGTTTAATGCGGAAGTCCGCATTAAACACAAGAAACTCAGTGTTTAGCGATTTTTGATTGGCCCGTATGCTGGTATACGGGCCAATCAAAACAGAGCTACTTCGTTTAATGCAGAACTGCGATGTTCTGCATTAAACAGAAGTAGCTCTGTGTTTAGTGATTTTTGATTGGCCCGTATACCGGTATACAGGCCAATCAAAACATCGAAAACAGAGCTACTTCTGTTTAATGCGGAACTACGATGTTTTGCATTAAACAGAAGTAGCTCCATGTTTATTTATTTTTGATTTGCCTGGGCCAATCAAATAAAAATTAAACACACAGAGCTACTTCTGTTTAATGCGGAACTCTGACGTTCCGCATTAAAGTCGGAAATATGGCAACCCCCTGTGCAGAGGTATTCAGGAGGTTGCCCATTCATGGAAGGTAGAAGGGCTGTGCTCATGCCCAAAAAAAAAATCTGACTACAACCAATTGTCTTAGATAATATTGCAATTGACCTGTGTAGCTTTTGAACATGTCCAAAACCTGCATCCCTTTCTTTCCAAATGTGCAGTGAAAGAACTCTACATAAATGGGTGACTCGGCATAAATGTTTCAGTGACATTTTTAAGCAGCTTAGCTGAAAAGTAGTTGTTTTACAGCAAGATATGCTGAACTGTGAACATCACTCTCCACGTTTTGCATTAAAGCAGGGCATTAGAGTTCAAAACACACAAATAAATGCATTACTTCAGGAGCAGGATTCAATTATAGAATAGACGGGTGTGTAGGAAGGCAGTCACTGTCTGATCATAACCACAAGCAATGCAACAGATGAAGTATCAGAGTAGTTCCATTCTTACTCCCACAGTGGTGACTGCTGATTTGCAATGAAATATATTCATTCTCCAGCTAAGATGATGTGACATTGAGCTTCATAAACTTGAGACTTTATGTCTGCACAGAAAAACAGCTCTGCAGTCAAAAAGTACCAACAGATTCCTCTCTGCCACAACAAAGGGAAGAGACAAGCAATTACAATTAAAAGTACAGTTGTGTAAGTAAATCTTAACCATCCCAGTAGATGCTTGAATGTTCACTGCTGCAGTAGCCTTAGTTATATAGGTGATGTCCTTCAAGTATATAACAGCCATCTGGCTTCCAAAGCTTCAGGGCACCTTCCACACAGCTCAAACTTACTATTGCAGTAGGTGTGTGAATGATCACTGTTGCAGTAGCCTTAGCTATATGGGATATACAGTCAATTAGTTTCCAAAGCTGCAGGGTACATTCCACATGACCAAACTGTCAGGCAGATTGAGCTGAGCAGACTAAAAGACAAGTTTGGGGGCAAAGCCTTCTCTTTCCAGCAGAGAGGGGGAAGCTGAGCCTTGAAAGGGCAATGTTGGCAACAAACAAACAAAAAAAATACACACCAGAAAACAAGGGGGTGGAAGGAGGCAGCAGATAATACAGCAGTGATCATTTCAACATCTACTTTTATGCCAAGTTTTACTTGCACAACTATACCATGTTCATCACTGCTGCAGTAGCCTTAGACATATGGGCAGATCACCTTAGCTAACTACATTAGGGAGGTGGAAGGAGAAGAGTCTGGGAGCCCCTGGGGAATGGTCCCAGAAAACTAGCAAAACTTGATCTGAACTTAGAAATGTAATCGATCTTATAGTGCTTTGCAAAAGTATGTACAGAGAACTAGTTAACAGCTTCTGGAATACTTTTAGAATCCGATCCTTTCCAAAAAGAATGATCAGTATAACAAAAGGTAACAGCCTTAGACAATCAACTTGAAACGCACTGTTTTAACACAGGTTGTTCCTTCTTACCTTCACAAAAAATCAACAATTGATCTGAAAGATTAGTTTCATCAAGATAATACCCAAATTGTTTATGGACATTCAAGGTATGGAGTACCCTTTCTCCTTCATTTTTAGGTTCAGAAAAAAAAAAAAAAACTCCAGGAGACTGATGGTTTGGCTTAAAGTAAACTCAGATACCACTTTAGGCATAAAGGATTACTTCTCCAACAAACCTTGCTGCTACAGAAAATGAGATCTGTCGACTCACCATAAGAACTTACAACTCACCATTCTTGTAGAGGTCACAGCAATTGGTAAAACTGTTTTCCATGTTAAGAACTTCAAGTCAGGCAGATTAGGTGGTTAAAACTGTGCAAGTGGTAGCTTTTCTAACCCAAAAGTTATACCCTACAGAGGGGCTACCAGTTTTCTTGGAGGCATATTATACAAAACCCCTTTCTTTCAATAACATTTTACATGAAACTGTATTGAAAGAGGAGGATCCAAGGGAAAACGTGCTAAAAATGCTAAGGCTACTGATAAATGAACCTTTATAGAGGAAAGAGAAAGGCCAAAGAATAGTAACTCTCACAAGCACGGTAGAACCAGAAAACAACTGGGCATGAATGGGTGTGGTTATGTTGTTGGCACAAACTAGAAACCCTTTTCCATTTACAAATTTATGATTTTCTAGTAACAGGCTTTCTTGCCTCCATTAGTAGCTGCTGCACGTCCACAGTAAACAGGTGCCTTTAAGAAATTAAGACCGTGTCATCTAGGTAGTCAACTGAAGCTGACCGATGTTAGGTAGTTATCAAACACCTCTGTTTTTGTGAGGAAGCTTGTGGTAATTGTCCCTGGCCATTTTCAAAATAAGGGAAAACCATGGTTGCCTGGGCCAGAAAGGAGTCCCCCCACAATGATCTTGGGGGATTTGTTCTGAATCTTCAGAAGTACACTGGATATTAGTGGAAAGGGTGGAAAAATATATAAGAACATTTGTGTCTGAGGGAAAGAAAAGGCATCTGTATTCCAGGCTTTCTTGCATGAAGTCCTGGAACAGAATCTTGCCTGTTGATTATTCAGACAGAAGGCAGAGGTGTCTGCTTGAAGAACTCCCCACAGATGGATCAAAACTTGGAAGATCCCCAATCTAGTTTCCATTCATCAGGGTCTGTGTCCTTGGTCCTGCTCACCTTGTCTACCACACAATTTCACTCAGATGGAATGTAGGATGCCTACAGAGTGGAACTGTACTGTGAAGCTATACCCTAAGCTAACATGGCTTGTCGGTAAAGGGGGTACAACCTGCTTCCCCTTGCTTGTTGATGTACCACATGACTGTGAGTACTGTCTGCAACCACTTGAAGAGGTCCAGAAAGTTGAATGCTTTGATCAGGGCAAGCGTATCCTTGATATTTATGGGCTTGCATCTGTCCTTGATGTCCCACACCCCCTGCACTTTTATCCTTCCTGAAACTGCTCCCCAAGCAAAGTTTGAAGATTCTGTGGTGACTGACTGCTTTGGAGCAGGGATGGAGAAGGGGGACCTGGATTTAAGGATATCTGTTGTCTCCACAAAAAGATTCCTATCCTGACAAACCCCAGGACTGGGATGTGAAAAAATAAAGGGTGCTGATGCTGGAAACAAAGAGATTTCAGATACCACTGCATCTTTCTCATACAGTCTTGCTGTGGGTATGATGAGAATCACAGAGGCTATGAGACCCCAAATCCTGAAGGATTCCCTTCGCAGTGACCAAAGTCTGAAAGGAAAACCTTAGAAATAGATCTAGACAAATTTCTATTTTTTTGCCTGTGCAAAAAAAGCCCTTTGAACTGAGGTATCTACTTGATGTACCAAGACACAATACTTTGTAAAGGAGTTAAAGAATTGTGAATGTGCTCTTGGAATCCCTGCTTGTGTAAGAGATCTTTCACCCAAGAAAGATATTCTGACATTTTGAAAAAGACTGCAAAGATAAGCAAGTCACCTATATATAGAAACACGTGGATACCCTGCAGCTTGAAATGAGCTATAACTGGAGATAGACACTTTGTGAACACTCTTGGTACAGTGAATAGTCCAAAGGGCAAGGCAGACAACTGATAATGTGATCCAGACACACAAAACCTTAAGAAATGACTGAAGTATGGATGAATACAGATGTGATGACATGCATCTTTTAAAGTCTAGTGTTGCCAAGAAAATTGAAAGAGGAAGAAGTGGCAGGTTGTGAAGTGACATAAGTTTTAATTTGGGCACTATCACAGTTTTAGGAAAGAAAGATCCAGAACTTGTCTCCAAGAATCTTCTTTCTTTGGCACTAGCAATATTCTTGAATAAAAATTCATCCCCACCTAGGAAGAAGGAACTGGTTCCATCACTCCTTGGGACAGCATGCTATGAAGAAATGGTGGAAACAACTGAGTCTGATGTAGAGAATGAAGAACGACCTCTGGTAGGGAGAATTTCCTCCCACTGCCATCTGTAACCTTGACGGATGATTTTCAAAACTCATTTGTCTGAAACTATCTGTTTTCCAAAGAGAAAAAAATGGAGATTCAGACTTTCTGGATGAAAAATGGGGCCAGGGTCGAAGGGGTTCATAAGGTCTCTTGAATAGTTATTCAGACTTGTTAGAGACTGTCCTTGGTTTTGGGAGGTCTGAGACTTCTTTTTGGAACCCCCCTTGCCATTTCTTCTTAAATGCCTGTTTACTGGATTTTTATTGAGACTGTTTATTATGTTTTTGCCAAAACTGGATGAGGAGATAAAAAAATCCCTTGGAAAAGTTGGAAAAGGATGGCTTCAAAATCTTAAGAGATTCCTAGATCAGCTTGGCCCTTTCATCACTTTTTTGATCACCTCTGCAGCAGAGGGACACAAACAATCTTTAACTAAGGGAAAATTTAAAATCTCATTTCTAACATCTAGGAGGTTCTGAGAATGCATCCATGCAAACCTCCACAAAACAGTACCAGTAACCAAAGCCATGGAAGAAGTATCATCAGAGTCATACACACATTGTAAACAATGAATAGTGACCTGTGAAATAGAAGAAACTAAGTTATTTAAAGCAGATTCTTCCTCTCAAGAAGAAACTGCAGACAAAACATTCCTCAAATTTTATTTATTTTTATTTATTTTATCATTTGCTTACCGGGAAAGTCCGACTGGGGCAGAGCCCATTTTCAGCAGAGGCCCAGGGAGAAACGCTCAAGACACAAGTCTTTGGAATGTGGGAGGAAACTCACGTGAATGCAGGGAGGACTGCTGCACCACTGCCCCACCCATACTTTCTAAATTTGTCATAAACTAGCTGTACATATGAACCTGAGAATTCAAAATTGTAGGAATATACATTTTTCCCAATACCTATCGATACTTCTCTCATCCTTATCAGAAAGAGTAGAAGTGGAATTAACTAAATGTGTACCAGCATAAGCACCTAAAGCTACAGATGCTGGGTCAGGCTGGGAATAGTGTATCTTATCTGCCTTTTTAGGGACAGTTGGCTGACTGAGGAAAACTGCAGGCAGCAACATGCACATTCTCTAAAGCACACAAAACAGGAGAATGGGTGAGGGTTCAGGAAGATATTTCTGTAACAACTAATAGCATTTTCTGAGTGATTGAGAAAGGGAGAATCTGAAACTGAGCTCTCCTCTGAATTTGAATCTGAAATCTGAGGAAAAAACCCTGCATCTTCCTGCTCAGATTCAGAATGTTGAATCTGTTCAGGAAAGAGGAATCCCTCTTTCTTTTACCATAAACTGCTTTAAAAGAAAGATCAATTAGCCTGAATTGGCAGTAGTCTTGGCAAATGGCTGCAATGAAGCTGCTGTACCCAGCAGAAGTAAGCACAAAACAAACCCCCAAACAAGACACACTGATGGAACCTTAATCTTAACACAATATATAACAAAAAGAAAAAAGTCATAGCCAAAGTCAGAAAGAGCAACTCTCAGTAACAGGAGCTCACTAGTAACACTAAACAGGACACTAAGAGGACTAATTATATCCAATAAGGTAAATTACGAGGTCAAAGTAGCTTCTCAGGTTAAAGGCAACCACAATGCCTTCTACAGTTTTGTCCATAACCTCAAAGGTAACATGCAATAGTGTGTAGAACTGGCAGTAAATGGTACCCCTTTCAACGAATACAGTAACATTGCGAATTTGCTGGCCGGCAAATGCAGCTCAAACTTTACCTCTCACACCCCTCCTGTCACCCCTTGTTAAATCCATACCAGTATAACTCCCCCACTTATCTTCAGGAAGCATGTCATAGTGGTCCTCACTAAGGCTAAAAACACAGCCTCAATGGGGCTCGATCATATCCCAGGTTTTTTCCTAAATAGGCTGAAACACAACGTATGAGGAACACTTGAACCACTTTTCAACTACAGCCTCAAGACAAGCTATGAACCAAGCAAATGAAGGACAGCAACAGTTATCACCCTTCACAAGGATGGGCCATCAACCTTGCAGGAAACTTGACTAGTCTAATATGCAAAATCATGGAAAGAATTATCATGGAAATGATCAATAAAGACATTGGCAGGACACAGACACTGGACCCATCCCAGTCTGGTTTTGTTAAAGGAAGGTCATACCTACTTAACCTGGTAGACTTCTTTGAGAAAGTAACCACAGCAATGGATGAAGAGAAAATGGTGCATACCGCCTACCTAGATCTGGCTAAGGCATTCAGCACAATTCCCCACTCAGGTATTGGAGACAAACTCACCAACTTAGGTATAAATCCCTACACAACTAGCTGGATTGCCTGCTGGCTCACAGACAGGACCCAAGAAGCCAGGATTGGTGAAACCACTCCACCAAGAGGCAGATCACTCTGTGGTAGGCATACTCCCTGTATGGCATCTACTTCTCAGAGGTCAAGGCTAATATCAAGGGCCTCCAGCTCACCAAGTTTACAGATGACTGGAAACTGCGATTTATTACATATTACCCCATGACACTAACATCCTGCAAGAGGGTCTAACACAGACAAATGACTGGTGCAAAATCCTTCGATTAAAACTCAATGCAAAGAAGTGCATTATAGTGCCTTTTGGGAAAACAACTACCAAAGCAAGTTACTCCATTGATAAGTCACCCCAAAGAGCTAACCCAGTACTGAGAGATCTGGGAATATATGTAGACAGTAATCTGGCCTTTGTACATCATGTAGTAAGGTAGTAAGAAAATCATTCTGTCACTCAACTTACAAGTATGGGTATGATATCCAGGTCCAAGGAAGTTATATTAGTACTACTCTACTCATTCATTATCAGACCCATCACTGAGTACAACGCCCCCTTCAACATGTGCCTAACAAGGAATATATGCAACAGCTGGAAAGCCCACAGAGGTTTCTCACCAAGAAAGTCCAGGTATTAACAAATTGCCCTGTACAGATTGCCTTAGAGCTCTGTCTCTATATTCAAGTTTCCTACAGGTTGTTGAGGCTCAGTCTGTGCTTGGCACACAAGGCATACTTAGATCAAGCCCTGATGGAGCTTTTGCACATCCACAAAATAAGCAGTATCAGAAACACTAGATCCAGGGATTTAAAGTTTGCTTGCAACAAAAATAGAACATGCTGGCAAGACAGAAATGTGACTCAAAGGATCCTCATGCTCTGGAATACACTCCCTATCCACGCGAAGCACAGTCCATCCCTAACCCCAATCAAAGGTAACTTTCACCATTGGACAGGAAATCACAAATCTATCCGTAGGCTGGCCACCATGTCTCTTACAGAAAGAGGCTGACAGTAAACATTCCCTAACTAATACTGGATGAGTAATCAAACTCATCACCAGGCTGGACCTTACATCTCTTATAGACAGAGGCCAACAGTACACTTACCCTAACAAACACTCCCCCACTTTACTTTTTAGCAACCTCCTAACAAACATACCACCCCAATTAAAGACGCACATTACCAGGGGGATGCAACTGGGTTGGACTGCGTGGCTAGGCTTATAAAGGCCCTCGTGGTTGTTAAACTAGTATATACCTGTGAACCTGTGAATTAAACCCTGAGCCAGATGCTGTAAATGACTCCCATCTAAAGAAAATTGAGGAGGAGCAGATACATGCTTGGTTTTTCGTTTCTTTTTGACAGGAAATATGGGGCCAACAATGCTACTAATTTCAGCACAACAGGGGAAACCTTATCTGTTCCCTTTCCCAGAATTGACTCTCCAGTGCCCACTGAGTGGACTCCAACAGAGGATGTGGCTAACCTCCAATCCACACTGGCTGTAGGTGCTACACCAGAGGGATCTGGGTAAAAGATGAGGGGTCTGAGGTACAGCAAATGGCCACAGCAGTCACCCACCTGCGGCTGACGCAAATTGCTAGCCTGCTGTGGTGGCAAGGGGTATTTGCTTATTTTTTCCGTTTAGTGGCTAGAACCACCACCAACCATGAGACTGGTAGTCTGTTCCATGGTCAAGCTGAAAACCATGCCTCTTTCCCCTGGAAGCAAGCAGCAATTGCCAGTAAACACTACCAGTCCACAAAAGTTACTTTTTAGACAGAAGAACACAGTAATGAAGCACTTTAAAACACTATGTCAGCTCCAAAAAGTAAAAAAACAATTTCTGCACAGAACTGTTTTTTTCAGTTACTTTATACCACTTTAAAATTGACTGAAATACAAATAAGCACTCTGTTTAAAAGTACGTTACAGTCTTGCGACAGCCTGTTAAAACCCAACACTCCTTTGTTTAAATTAACCTTAGTGAAGCGAAAAGTAATAAAACATCAACAAAACGGAGGTTTTTCCCCAAAAGGGAATTTATTTGCCCAGCAAAGTAAAGCACAAGCTAACTGTCAATCCTTGAAAGCCTCAGAGGACATACTCTTTGGTGGCAGTAAAGCAGCGAAAGGATTTGCACCCAGACTCGTCTTTGTCAGCTGAACTCAAGCTGCTTGACAGTTTGGGCATGTGAAAGGCACCTTGAAGCTTTGGAAGCTGGCTAGCTTGGCAGTATATAACCTCCATCACTAAAGCTACTGCGGCAGTGATCAACATGATGAACATATGCAGTTATGCAAAGTACTTATTCTAACAGCACATCATTAAGAACAAGTCACTGTTAAAGAGTAAATCATACTGTTGTACTGTTTAGGTTTACTCAGCTTCTGTGTCACTTCCTGTCCAGATTTTTTATGCAAGTAGCGGCCATCTTTCCTCTATGTAAACAACAGGTATCGGCACACACTACTGTACTTATAACAATGTTAAATTAATCTAACAATATATTAACCGGGATTTTTAGATATATGTTATTGCTGACGGATTTCCTATTTCATTGATATCACCCATATTACTGGGATCTACCATTATTCAGCTGGTATAAGTTAGACTGTGCTTTGAGGTGCTTATACACCAAGTACTATTAGGGATGGCTATCATTAGGCTGTCTCCCATGTTTACCTCCATGTGGAGAGGAACGTTCTAACAAGGTACAATGTGGGGAATGTAAAGGGGAATCAGGCCACTTAATCAGTAGCTTGGTTCATGTGATGAGTGCTGCTCACTTACAGGGAAGAGTTGGAGAAATAACACAACTAGCTTTGATCAACGAAGAGAGGAAAAATTAGCTTGTATATATTTATTTTTCAATGTAGTATTCTAAAGTTTTCTCTGGGCAAAGGATATATTTGGACACATCTAGTGAGACCATATATTTAGCAATAAATACACAAGTCCATAACCCAGAATTTTGGTATTTTTTCACAACACACTAACTGCACTTAAGTCATGACTTGATGCTATACAGTGCTGCCATAAGTGCACACTCCCAACTAAATTGTAAAATATGTATAATATTATACAATAATATAATATAATATAATATAATATGTTGGAGTTTTTCTCCCCCAGGCCTCCACTGAAAAAGAGCTCTTCAGCTCGGTCGGATAAGCCCAGTCAACAAATGTAAAATAAATAACAAATACATGAACTTTAATTTTATTCCACTTTGTATGGCTGTTCCATACAAAAAATGCACTATTTCAAAATGTGTGTAGAAATATAAACTCTGTGGCTTCATTGCCTCACTCCCCCTGATGCATTTACCAGCCATGTACAGTACATTTTTTTATTTACAGTATATGTTAAATGTGGAACATAACTAAATCACTGAATTACCATCCTAAACTCCAAAGGAATTTTTATTTTTTAAAAAGGTCAGGCCTTGTAAATTCACTTTATTCCCACAAATGCACATCAGCATCTTTAACACGAAGAAATAAACGTGTCAGAAGCCTTTGTTTTCCTAAATAACTGAACAAAATGTTGTGGCTTTTCGTGTAAGGCAATGCTTCAGCGTACAGAGTCAAATCAAATATATTTGTTATGCAAAATCTGCAGTTTACATGTATAATTCATCTGTTTTACTTGTGATCTAAACAGTTGCCAACACCTGAGAGAAAGCACCAGAATTTACTTATTTATTTACTATTTAACCAGGAAGATGGGCTGGTACACATACCGTTTTCAGTCACAACTGAGGCACAAAGGCATATAAGAAATATTTATTCACTTAATCACAGCCACAGAAGTACTGAAGACAAAAAGATAAAGACCAGTAAAATGATGCAGTGATACACAATTGTCTTGTGTTGTCTCCTCTTACACTAAAGTCACTATCTTCATTCACAGAGCAGAGTCTGCCATCACTAAATCTGACCTTGATATTGCAGGATCTCTGGCACAAGGCCCTACTCCTACAACTTTACTGAGAATTTTGTCAATGCATAATGTAGCACATTTATTACGACAAACCTTGTTGTATACTAACTTTAATCACTCTACTAGTCTCCTGCTCTGTGACTGAAAGTCTCTGTGAAATAACATGTACACTCTAATAACCCTTTACTAAGTTGGTTACTGCCCCCTTTTCTTGATCAGTTTACTGTACTGCATATGCCAGTTATTTACCAGCAGGAAATGACAGAACACCAGTTTTGCTTCATACGTTTTAGTGAATTGCATTGTACTGGCTACAAACTGGTTGCTCTCAGTTATAATTTGACCTGGGGGCATTACTGTCCTTTACATCCCTCCTGGCTACAATACTGGAAGATATCCTACACTGAATATCCATAACATTTCCAAAAGAAAAAAATAATACAAGCTGATGCGAATGTCAATTGGTTGGACATAAACCCTAACTCTCCTACATCTAGCATGAACTAATTAATAACCCCACATTATAACACAGTAAATTCCCTATTAGACTGGATCCTAGTATCAGACACTAATAAGTACACCTTCGCAGGTACAATGTCAGACTCCCTCAGTGATCATCTCCCAGTTTATATGACCAGACATCTGACACATCCAGTTAAATGGCATATTTATAAAACAACATGCAACCTTTCCAAGTTTAACCCAGAAATATCCATTACTACACTATCATCTATTAACTGGAACTCCCTAAAAATCCTCCCCATAGATGCTGCTGTAAATGAATTTAATACAACTTTTCTAAATAGCCCTGCACCTCCTACAAAGAGGAGACTAAAAACAAACAATGCAATTTGGCTATCCAAAAATAATAGAGTGCTAATGCAGGATAGAGAAAAAGCGTGGAAAGAATGGCAAAAATATAAAGCACCTCAATATCTTGAAAACATCAGAATGCTTTGATATCATACTAAAAAGCAAATAAATGAAGGCAAAAAACTATATTACAACAACTTTCAGAATATTACTACATACAACCTTAAAAAATTTGGAAATCCATTAAAAAATTTTACATCCCGGGCAAAAATTCAACCCAAACCCCTCTCCCAATAACTCACCACTTGAAACTGCAATGCACTTCAAATTTTATTTTATAGATAGTATAACATCTCTAAACAATGATTCCTCAACATCTAATCTTAACCCTGCCCAACAGCTGCATATCACCACATCCACTTTCACCTTCAAACCTGTGCCCATATCCTATATAAAACTAATTTAAACAAACTTAAAGGGGGCTGCTCTTTAGCTGATGACTTTCCAAGTGAGTACCTAAAAATAGCAACCAATGGCATTGCTTATCCTGTCTCAATCCTTGTAAATAGGTCAATCAAGGAATTCCATGTTCCCTCCCTCTGGAAAAATTCACACATTATCCCTCTGCACAAAGGAGGAAATATGACATTAATAACCCTAGACTTTTAGTAATCATATCTCTCCTTGCCAAAATACTTGAGAAATGTATTCAAAAATAACTGCTAAACTATCTCCTGCAGGAAAAACTACTATCCCCTGCACAACATGGATTCTGTCCTTCCCATAGTATTAGCACTGCCCTTCTAACATATAATAGATACCGCAAATAAAGCTAGAGATAACAGCAAACTAGTCTCTTCCTTATTTCTAGACTTGTCTAAAGTCTTTGATCCAGTTTGTCACAGCAAACATCTAATTCAAATGTCTTCACTAGATCTGTCGCAGCCTACCCTTCTTTGGTTCAAAAGCTACCTGCTCAATAGGTATAAGTCAGTAAAATGGCACTACACACTGTCTACTTACCTCCCAGTCACCACTGGTGTAAAGTTCTATCCTTGGTCACCTCCTCTTTAATACCAACACCCTCTATACTTTCCCACAACAGGCCACCCTAACACAGTCCGCAGATGATTCCACATTGGTTTGCACATGACAACATAGCACATACAAAAAATATTTTAGGAAGCTTTACCCACCACTGAAACATGGCTTTGTTACTCACAAAGACTCACTCACAGGGTTGGGGGGGTGGCCTAATGGTTAAGGTGTTTGCCTTACAAACAAAAGGTACAGGGTTTGAGTCTCACAAGGGAAAATTGGCTAGGCTTACAATGGCTCACAAGGGCAGTAAGCCTAGTATTGACCTATGAACTATGAACAACTCAGGCTCAACCCAAAAAAGACCAAACTACTACTATTTCCCCCCAATCCCTCTCTCGTGAAAAAACAAAAAGTCCTCTCTCAATAATACAACCACTGATGTAACCTCTCATAGCAAATCGTTAGAGGTGATAGTGGATAAGTTTACATTCGACCTGCACATACAAAATTACATTAGAAAAACTCATCAAAAACTGGAGATGCTTTACACAGCCAAAAACTTTCACACCAATGCAACTAAAACTACACCTGCCACTGCTCCTCACACTTCATTATGCTGTTCCCATCTTTACTAATCTCCAGGATTCACAAAAATTAAAACTTGAACAATGCTATATCAAAGTTGCTAAATTTGCAGCAAATACCCCTTTCAGAACCCACCACTGTATAGCACAAAAAAGCCTAAACTGGTTAGAACTGCCTCATCTACTAAAATATACACAGCTTCTTACCAACTATAAAATAAAGCAGCATCCATCTGCTTGTCCAGAATTAAAAAACATTCTACATAACTATGTCCCCAGTGGGTCACTGCGATCCACTGACCAAAAACTCCTATCTACAAATCTATCAAATCTGCTGGGCATTCTTTGTACTTGTACAAGTTTGCTAAGGCCTGGAACTCCTTGCCTGTATTCAGTCAGGTCAATACCCTCCCCCCTCTCATCTTTCAAAACTGCTCTGAAAGACTTTGTAGCTAAATTCTGGCTTTGTTCTTGCTCAAAACCAGGATAAACTATATCCCTAAATGTGAACAAGTACCTTTTTATTCCTTATACCTCCTTGCTTCGATCAAATTCTTCGTATTGCAATTCCTGCTTGTATTAGACTCACTTATCTTTAGTTTGCCTACAAACGGTCTAAAACATCTATAAATATTAAATGATTGCCATATAACTTGTATTGATTCTTAAACATTTTATATGATCACTGATTTGTTATAATTATTTAAACTACATGTTTTTGTTTTATTTTTGAATATTGTAAAATTATTGTTCTTAAAATGTCTTGTAATAATTTTGAGCTTTTCTCCCCGGGCCTCTGCTGAAAATGGACTTCTACTGAATCAGACTTTCCCAGTAATCAAATGTCAATAAATAAATAACAAGATCTGTACATTTTTAAAATAACTGCAAAAGAACATCACTGATAGAAATACATTGTGGTTTTCATAAGACACCTATCATTGTAATTGCATTCTCCACCTTTTTATTCAATAGATATACATATTTACAAATGTTATCGCTGACAGGTAGCTCAATTTTGTAATTACTTTGGCAGACTGATATGCATATATGCATAGATCATTTTACATGGATAGTAAAAAGACAAAGGCACATACATACATTTAACACAAATAAGATACACTCTATAAATATATATATATATATATATATATATATATATATATATACACACACACACACACACATCTACATACAAACATGATGACGAATTGAGAATTTTAAGTACAATTTCAAGAGAAGTTTTTCTCATTTATTCCTACACTATCTTTAGAAATTACTTAAGTATACACATAAAAAATACATGGAAAAGTTATTCATTATGATGCCATAACCTTCCGTAGTTGGAGCCACAGTTGTCTTAAGTTGTGATGCTAAGCAAAAGTTATTAATCATAAAGAAACAATAAAAGAATAAGACTTCAGATCTTGGTCATGTTCACTGAACGTTTATAGGTACATACAGATATATATGCATGCATGAATATATTTATTATTATTTATTTATTTAACATTTGTTTACCAGGATTATCCGACTAGATACTAGGTTTCCTTTTTCAGTGGGGTCGTCAGGAGAAAAGCTCCACAAGATTACAGAGTAATTTAGTAAAAAAAATAGTTAAAGTTTAACGATGTTTATCAATAGTTTAAAGAAATTAACAATAGTTTAAAAGTTTGACAAGTTTTGGAGAAAACTGATATCAAAAACATTTATAGGTGAGCATAAATATAGTATATATACAATCAACTTCATAGAAATAAAAGTATAATAGATATTTATACTGTGTTCAATCTGCAAGAGGTAGAGTACAAGACAGTGGAGAGGTGTTCTATAGGAGGGTGACTATGGGTAATAGGCTGGAAGAGGTGGGTTCAGGGAGGGTCACTGCAGTTACATAGATGGTTTTCATAAAGGTGTGATTTAAGGACTTTTTTGAATGTGGTTGAGTGGTTTTGTAGCCTGAGATGAGGGGGTAAGGTGTTCCATATTTTTGCAATTCGTAAGGGAATAGAGATTCCCCCGAGCTGTTTTTACATGGAATGACTTCTACTAGGGCTTTGTTACTGGATCATAGTTCCCTATTGGTACTATGGAAGGTTAGTAGGCATGTTAGGGCAGAGGGTTTGTCAGGGTGGTACACTATTTGATGGGCTAAGTTGAGTTAGTGGTAGTGAAGTAGGCTAAGAAATTCTAACCAGTGTAGCTTATGCAGAGATCGGCAGTGGTGAGAGCATGATTTAGCGTGGGTTGCAAACCTAGCTATTTTGTTGTAACATGTTGAAAGTCTGTTAAGGTCAGTTTTATTTAGCTTTGTTAATAATGGGGATGCATAGAGTAGTGTTGAGAGGAGATGAGTTCTGGATATGATAGTTCTGGATTCAGTGGTTGGAAATTTGTTGCTACAATAGAGGCAGTCTAGCTTTTTGTGGACTCTGGAGATGGTTAGAGATATGTGTTTATTGTATTTAAGTTGGTGATCAATTGTAAGTCCTAGTAGTTTGGCCTCAGAGACAGGAGTTATGAGGGTCTTATTGGCTGAGAGAATAGAGAAGGTGGGGCCAGTAGTCTTTGTTGGGCTGAATGGCATTAGTTGTGTTTTTTGGGAGTTTAGTATTAGATGTGAATTGTTTAGCCAGTTTTCTATTCTAAGAAGGATTATTGGGTTTGGGTTTGTAGCAGTTGGATGTTGGGTGCAGAGCAGATAAGGGTAGTGTCATCCACGTATTGGATAATGTCGGCTTTTGTGGCTGCTAAGTGAAGTTGTTTTGTAAAGACACTGAATAGAAGTGGGCCAAGTTTGGAACTTTGAGGTATGCCACATTTGACTGGGAGTGGGGGGATACGGAGGTGTGCCATTTGACAGATTGAGAGTGGTTGCCTAGGTAGCTACTGAATCATTGTAATGTAGCATTATCAAGGTTGAGTCTGGAGAGGGAGGATAGTAGTTTATTGTGGGAGACTGTGTCAAATGCTTTTGATACAACTAGGTAGGTGGCAGAGACAAGTTTCCCTTGGTTTCTATATGTGTTTATAGTACCGGTGAAGTTAATGAGGGCAGTGGTGGTGCTATGGCCAGGTCAAAATCTGTGTTGAGTTTGGGAGAGTAGGCTGTTGGAGAGGAGTTGGTAATGGATACATCTTTCCAGGATTTTTGATACTGGTGAAAGGATTGTGATGGGGCGGTAGTTGGATAGGTCGGTAGACGGGCCCTTTGTGAAGGGGGATGATGTATGATGTTTTCTGTAAGGATGGAATGTAGTGTTCATTGATGGATCTATTTATTAGTATTGAGATTGGGTAGGCTATGGCCCTAGATGCAAACTGGAGGAATTCGGCTGGGAGGTTGTTGACAGCAAAGATGGTTGGTTTGAGTTTGGCTAGGAGTTTTTGGATAGTTGATGTAGATACCGGTTTGAGTGAGAAAGAGTTGGTATTTGATTTGTTTTTTGTGGTTGGTGGGTGGATGGTGGGGTTTGTATCATTTATGAGTCTTAGTATGGAAGAGGTCAAATAGTTATTGAAGTTGGATGCTATGTCAAGGTTGGTGCCATCTATATTTTGTGGTGGTGGTGTGTTTTTTCCAGGTGGGAGGATGCTGTTCACTGCAGCCCAGAATTTCTGTGGATTGTTACTATATTTATTTTGTAGGGTTACATAGTGATTTTGTTTGTCTAACCTAACCTGCTTTTTTGCCCTATTTCTAAGGTTGGTCTAGTTTGTGGGTGTTTTAAGTTGTTGCCAGGATTTCCATGATTTGTCCCTTTGTTTTAGTAAGGCCTTTGTGGTTTTAAGAAACCAGGGGACAGGATTACTACGTGCTCTAATTGTTTTTTTTTTGGGACTAGTTGGTTTAGAATTAAGAACGTGGAATTAAAGTATTCAACTGCTGTGTCCAGGGGGGAGGGTTTTAGTGGGAGACCACTTTCAGGATTTTAATGTTTCTGTGAACAGGTCTGAAGGGGAAGTTTTTGCAGGAATGGGTTTGTAGAAGGAAGGATGGATTGTTACATTTAAGTTTGTGTCGAAGGAGAAAGGTTGGGTTATGGTCACTGAGAGAACTGGATAGTGTACCGCATTGGTGGGCAGTGTTGGCTTGGTTAGTGAGGATCCAATAAGATTACATAGCTTTATAGGGAAATACTAAGCTAGATGCCTTTGCAGGCCATTTCAAGCCTAGGCCATCTTTCATTCAATGATGAAAATCAAACCCTATACCTTGTGTTTGTGAGGTAAACACCTTGACCATTATGCCAAACCCCTGAAATTATTTAAACAGCATAAGATTGAAAGATTTCAAATTCAGGAGGGCTTGCATAAACATTGAAAAATGGGACAATCAAACCACATATAAAAGCACTAAAAAATCTTACAAAATAAAATAACATCCCCTGCTAATTATACATTCCAACTCCGACGTCGCACAAAAGTGGGGAAAGGTCATAAACCTTCCACAAGTCTAACTTCAATTTTGCCAGTGTTTTCAAGTTTCGATATTTTTATTGTCACCTTATGTTGTTTAGGTAATTTCCAGTACATGTATATATATATATATATATATATATATATATATATATATATATAAATATGTAGACAAATAAGTATACTTACACACGACTACATCATATGGATATAAAAAATTACACATGTAAAGACATTCACAGCCAAGCACAAAGACATGATAGGACAGAGACAAAGGCATACTCACTTATATATATAAATATAGAAAGAGACATTCAGGATTACCAGGTTTTCAGTACCATTTCAATATTAATGTTAAATCTCCAGGAAAATAAAGCTTTCGTTCTCATAGCACTGAAAGACTTACTGTGAAATTGGCATTACTGTTATAATCGCTCTCGCTGTCAGGAACAGGTCATGCCCTTAGGGTGCACTATTCACATCATTCTACTGGGAGCCAATCTAAACATGTCAAACTCTGAACCAGAACAGCCTCTTTTGCCAACTCTCTACTTTCTCTGTCCAGGAAGGGTCTTAATTTAAAGATCTCTAGTTCTCTTCAGTGCAGCTATTTTGCCAGACATTAAGCATATTGTGAAGGATAGAAATCCTCTGCGACATCTTATGAAGCAAAACTACTGTAACAAATTACAATTTCATTTGAAATTAGTAATCAATGTTTAGACAGAGCAGCTGTGTAAAGTAACATAACTACTCCTAGTTGCAGTGTATGCAACACTTTCAGCAAATTCATTCAGGGAATCAAAATGTAATAAAATGACATTTTTCATTTTTAAACCGCAATTACATTTATACTTCGCTGTTTCAGAATCCAAAAGGCATTCTTCCTAATGTACAAATACCCTAAAAATACACAAGGGCAAAACAAGCACATAATGACCCTGGATGGACACATTTTTAAAACTGCTAAAATGAAGATAGGGTTGCTTAAAGCACCATTTAAAGAAGCATTAGTGCTTTTGACAGCAAGCATATTTTTGAAGGGGGACTAGTGTATATTTAAACTGGAGACTGTAATTTTAATTCATGCGAAGTAGATTAAAGGTGAGATAAAAATAAACATGAGGCTTAACCAAAGGAGGAATCTGTGGGAAAGTACAATGTCTAGCAGCAGACAGATTCAGAAAACATCTAAAAGCTAAGAATAAGCATTTTCCATTTTGGCATCCTCCAAACTGACCACAGGTGCACAGGTCATATATGTCTACGTATGTATGCATGTGTCTGTCCTGCAATGTGGTTGTGCCCATCACGGATGCTTCTCTGCCTTGCACCCATTAAGTGCTGGGACAAGCATCACCCCCCCCCCCCCCCTTGCATATAAGAAACAGATTAAGCAGTTAACTCAGAATGAATAAATGAAAGAAAGAATTAAATAAAATGCATGCCTTGCAATCTCCCAAGTAGCCTGATAAGTTTGCCCCGGTATTATGTCAGCTGCTGGTGGCAAAGATTTGTTGAATTAAGAGTATCTTCTCTAACAGTAGCTTGCTAAACTACCCAATTACTTATTCTTTCATACTCCTTTCAATGTCATATGTACGAAATACTGAGTTTCCCTTAACACAGGCTCAGAGATCTTGGCCACTGAGGTCCAAAAGTGAGTATGTGAACCCCAACCTAAACAAATGATAAAATAAAAGTCAAATTAAAAGAAATTTCACCGCACATTATTTTTTTTTTAACTCTGTCATATGTTAACATTATCAACTTCTCACTTAAAATGGTTCTTCTTTGCAAAGTGTTATTTAACTCTGTCGCAGCTTTCAAACATCTCTTCCATGATCTTTATCTGAAACAGTAAGCAAGAGAACCCTCCTGTGAGGACTTTTTTTAATAAGGCTAAATGAACAGACCTGAGACTTTACAGAAGAGCTTCATACGCATTGTGTTTCTATACTTCTATGCAGATTACAATAATCAAATACTAGCAAGTCACAGTGAAGGACAATGACAGACGAGTAACAGCCTTTGGCATCAGCACACAAGTGTTATGCAATGTGAATTACGTGGTGATGGTTTGGAGAGGAGTTGTTGACAGGCAGGCTTACAAAATATATATCATCTCCAGTGATGGATAAGGACTGGAAAATGTTTCAGACTACGTCTTTTAGTTTTAGTTTATTTTGGCAAGTGCTCAACTGGCATGGCCCAATGAATTCATATCAGTAACTGAAGATCTGAAGGAAACTATTTTAAATACTGACAGTTTGTACTCTTGTCAACTTTTCACAGCTCTCAGAATCAGTGGCATTCATATAACTAACTGCACATTGTAATTTAAAGTACAGAACCTTACCCATTAAATGGTACATTTTATAAAAAAATATATTTTGGGAATTAAATTTAGCAGTTTTCAAAAAAAAAATACATTTTCTGGATTTAGTTTCATTTCATTAACCAAAAACACTAAAACTAATCTTCACCTAACTAGATCAACAGACTTCCCTACAGCGAACTTTGTTATTGAGCACACTCCTCTCCTTAAATCTAATTCACATCTTGTAATTACCTGCATTCCAGTAATAATTCCATATGTTTCAAAATATACAATTCATCATGTCTACATATCAGATCCTCAGTATCATTCTAAGTGCATCTGAATTTTATATGCTTCTGTGTGTCTCAACGCAATTGTGCTACCCTGCATGCAAGTGTCGCCATGTGAAAAGATGCACAATGAAACCAGCCTCCATACTGGTACTGCAGAACTGGTAGCACAGTAACAGGCCTAGAGAGGGCCTTCTTAATTCAGTCAGACCTGAAAAATAACTTACAAAAAGTTGGGTTTACTCAAATTACTTTGAAATCTGTAAAACGTAAACTTTTTGCAAAAGCACAAAGCATTCTTAATAGAGAACATTTTCCCTTTTAAGTTTTTTTTTTTTTTGGGGGGGGTATATTATTTAAAAAAAGTATCTGGGCCAGATTCAATAATGCCTACACTAAGTGTACACTATATGTATCCAAGAACATCACTACCACAATTTTTGTGCCTTCTAGTCACTCAGAAAGATTACACTAAGTGTACATGTAGTCTACACTTTGTGGTAACCCTTATGAATACCTGTCAGTATTTAAACCTGCAACAATATCAGTAGGAAAAGTAAAATTAGGAGTAAGAAGGTGTGAGTTATGCCTATGTTGCCTGTTCATTCAGAGCAGTGTACACTTGGTGTAGGTGTTATTGAATCCCAGGGTCTATCTATATATAATATATACACATATACATACACATGCATGCATATTTATACATGCTTGCATATATATGTATATATACACACACATGTATACAGATACATAAAGAAATACAAATAAATACAGACATACACAAATAGGAGATCTCTAGACTGATTAAACACTTAAGCTATTACATTCTACAGTCTCACTCTATTTACTGCTCCAAAAAATGACTGCTTGCAATTAGATTTGCAAATGTGGAAAGAAATTGGGAGTACGTTTGACAGTGGAATACTTCGAACCACTATTGTTCTCTGACAGCTGCAAAATGATGAGTTCTGTGGGGAGATTTGCACTGAATTTTGCAACCTTCTTGTAACACTGTCCGAGCTTGTCGAGGTCAGCTGACTGAATATTGGTGAGGATAGGTGTGGAGTAAATGACCGTAGTAGAAGAATATCATTCAAACCACTAGAGAGAGCCTAGTTTCTTTTATTTTCACTATGAATTGTATGTGGGAGTCAAATTTGAGTTTAGAATGTGACATGAATTTGATTTTGGTGTTGTTGGAGGAGGTTAGAGTGAGGAAAGGATTTTAGATTGCAAGTTTTAGGACAGAAAAGAATTGAGATAAAAGGGAAGATAGTCTGAATGAAGAGGTCAAAACTAGAATCAGAGGGGCTGCAGTCAACTGGCATAGAGTCTCAGGTGTAGTGAATGACAAAAGAATGCTAAAGAAGCTGAAAAGTAAGGTGTACAAGATGACAGTGTGACTAGTACTACCGTATGGTACAGAGGGTCTATATTATTTCATAGAAGACCCAATTCGCCAACAAATGTTCAGTGAACTTAAAGCATTGAATACCATTGCAGAGATGAAGTACATCATCAAAAAGATTTCACAGGGTAAAAACTACTTGGCCACCAGAGTGATCATGACACAAATTATATTATTTTAAACTGACCAAGGTGGGGGGGGGGGGTTGCTCCCCCCAACCCCCTAGTTGCATATTCCAACTCCGAGATTGCACTCCATTGGGGAAAATGGCAAATTTGTTACAATATCCAACTAAGTCCCTTCCCTGGGAAAAAATTTTGATGATGTAATCATTCACTGAAATGGTATTCAATGCTTTAAATTCGATGAACAGACGTTTGGTGAATTGAAGCTTTGATGCAATGATAGGTATCCGGTAAGGAAACCTGGGCAGTAAATGCAGAGCAAGTGAGGAAGCTAGAACTGATGGAAATGAAGTGCCTGAGAAGGGTGGTAGGATGCACACTGTGGGACAAATGAAGACATGAGGACATAACGGCAGAAGCAATGTAGCTCCAGTTGCAGTAAACATCAAAAAGAACAGACTGCAGTGCTTCGGACACATGTGCAGAAAAGCAGAAGACAATCTGGTTATGATGATTTGGGACAGACAGGAAGAAGGTAAGGAAGCCAGGAAGTTCAGCAAAGAGGTGAATGGATTGTGTGAGAGAAGATCTGCGACATTCAGGCACGAGTCCAGAAGAAGGCAAGAGTGTGGCATTGAATCGAGAGAGATGGTGACAGTTAACACAAAACCCTGGCCCCCTGTAGAAAATGGGAAAAGGGGGGCTGATGTTGATGAAACAGTTATAAGTTTGTTAACCAAGTTTCAACTGCAGTGAAAGATTCTTAGGTGAGTTTCTTTGATTCATCTAGGCTTTTGGATGAAGAGATAAAGGTGGAGTTGACACTGTACTGTATCAAGGTAGCGCATTTACATGCTGTACACAAGTTATTGAAGAAGATAGTGAAGAGGATGGGACCCCAAGATGCATCCTTGAGGGACACCAACTGAAACATGGAGAAAGGATGATAACTAAATGTTTCATTTAACAGCTTGAGATCTTATCAAATTTGTTTTTTTGGGCTATGAGTTTCTTCCTCTTACAGTGTAGATTGCTTACACTAAGGTTCTACCATAAGGATTCATTCTTGAATTCAGTTGTGTACTTATGTACTATGTGGACAGATGCCTTGATGCATGCTTCGAGGCAGGCACAGAAATCATCCACAAATGTGGCAGTGTGTGAGGTGGAATCATTGAGGTAAGGAGGGGCACATGAATTTCATCAGTTAGTTGTATTAGGTTTGCCTTACAGTAGTCTCTAAAGACAAAAAGGTCTTGTGATAAATCAGGTGTTACCTGTATAGTCAGTATCACCGAACAGTGATTCGACTTGAGCAGTGACATGGTAACTGTAGGTGCTGAGCATTGATATCAGTACTGGTGAGACCAAAGTCCAATATGTTTGAACCCTAGTTGAGACTTGAATCACTTTGGTCTAGGGAGCTTGCATTAATGAAGTCAGGGAATCTTCATGCATATTTACTTGAGATGATGTAGGTTTCCCAGTTAATGCAGGAATAGTTGAAGTCTCCTAACAGAATAGTGTTTGGGTCAACAGGGAGAGACGTTAGTTTACTTAGACATGCCTCATGTGCTCAGGTGACATGAAGAGGGTACAATAGTTGTCTATGGTGTGGTAGGAAGTTCTATTTGCAGTGAAAATGATATGATGAACCTGAAGGTCATTTTCCTGGCTTAAGAACCTGGAGGTGAGATGGCTTCTTAAGAATACAGTCATGCCTCCACCAATAGCACCACAATTTTCTTCAGTGTGTCTGAAACAGTGTTAGCACTGAAACCTTGGGCTGTAGGGATGTTATCATTGTTCTGAACTATGTTTCAGTAACTAAGCAGATATGTACATTTTCAAGACTTAGGAGTTCCTGTAAGGAGTGCAACTTTTTGTTTAGGCATCTAGCACTAAGCAGTGCTGCTTGTGTGTAATTTTGATTGGCTATATAGGTAATTTTTTTTCAGACTGAGGGGAGGAAATGGTCAGGCCAATATGCAGAAGCCATGAAGGAAGACGTGCAAAGCAGCCATGGTTGTTGATCACCTCCCTCCCAGGCTCGTGTGTGTGTGTGTGTGTGTATATATATATATATATATATATATATATATATATATATATATATATATATATATAGGTAGACATTCGTGTGTAAAATCCTCTTAAAATGTCAACAATAGCTAGCCAATAACTAAAGTCCATTATCTTTTATTTGTACAGCGTTATCATTCTTAGTGATGTTAGGATATTACTCAAAACTACTTTCACACCAACTTCAGATACAGCTCTGTCACGTCCCTTTTCATATGATCCAGGGAGGTAAGTCTCAGGTCATTCACTCCACATGTGCAATGACCATGTCATATATGTAATTAGGGTGAAGGTATTTGAGGGCCCTGGCATGATTTAGCATGAAAAACTGACACATTTTACATGAGTGGCAATATGCTCCTTTCCAAGGAAGTACAAACATTCAAAGTGTTTATTCTGTGTAAAAACAATTGTTTCCATACTCATTTTAAGAGGTGTAAAAATTGCAGAAGAATCTCCCATAATGTAAACAAACAAACAAAAGTAAAAACTGTCAACACCAAGGAGAACAGAGCCTACTGGACCTGGAAATAATCAAAATGAAACAAAACTTTAAGAAATACAATTAAAATACAATAAACACTGAGTAAGCACTTCGTCGCCAAAATACCACAATGGAATGAGACTCCAAGACAGTCAGAGTAATCCATAACTCCCATTCAAATCATTCAAAAATACTTGCGATTTCCTGTTAAAAGTCTGTGACTAGAAAACATTTGCTCTCAATTTTAAGTGGTATTTAAACTTATTAGAATTGGGATTACAATGGGTTTGCAATTTATTTATTTTTTTTTTTAGATTTTCCTCAGTATTTAGTGAATGAGATCAGTTTTTGGGGTAAAGGCATAGATTTTGTGTTAAAATCATTTTTTTTACATTCAAAATGAGTTTTGTCATCAAACGATGGGAGTGGCAATGGGGACATCCATGGTCTTTAATTTTTCTAATTTGGTCATGGCATACTGGGAACACAATTTTTTATACACTAAACATGGTTATAAACAAGTTAAATTCTACTTTTGCTTTACAAAATTTTTTTTTTTATTTGGAGTGGAACAAAAGCAGGATTGGCATCTTTTTTGAACAACCTGAATGAAGGGGTGGAATTTCTAGAATTTTCCAGTCACATCAATAATGTCGTCATTATTTTGTCTAGACATCTCAACAGGGAAGGTAAATGACACTAGAGAAACAATAGTAAGTTACAAAAATCCAGCCAGTAACTCATTACTGCATTATAAAAGCATACACGTGCACCATCAGAATCAGAGTATTATTAAAAGCATTAACATGAAACATCAGAATCAGAGTATTATTAAAAGCATGCACGTGCAACATCAGAATCAGAGTATTATTAAAAGCATGCACGTGCAACATCAGAATCAGAGTATTATTAAAAGCATGAGCATGAAACATCAGAATCAGAGTATTATTAAAAGCATACCTGTTAGGCTTAGTAATTTCACTAGTCACCAAGGGAGTATTACTTCACTGGAAAATTACATGACAGAAAGGTTTTTAATGAGACAGTACAGTGAAGTTTAGACTGAAAAGGTTTGAGCAGATTTGTCAAAAATAATTAATCACAAATTTAAGACATCAAAATGGGATGCAGGGAAGTGTTCTGACACAGACCCTGGATTCAGATAATATGAAATTATACAACTGGAGGCTTTTTAATATTAATAATGAACTACTAAAGATTTTGAGTGACAAACCTGTGTTTATTAATAAAAGGAGACATGATATTAAAAAATATTCTGGAAAGCACAAGTTCCACCAAAAAAGATGGTAATTTCAAATGTCAAAGATTTCAGTTTGTAGATACTTCAGTGAGGGTCATGTTGTTTAATGTGCAAACACTATCAGAACTTAATCTCTGCTTGGTATTTTCACTTGCAATTATTTTTTTGTGGTTTATTTTGCTGCTTATTCACCAAGAAACTGTTTTTATGTAAGGAAGGTCACCCACAGATTAACATACAGAATTTTAGAACACGAGCTATTACCAACAAAGTTACTTTGAATGCACTATATAGGCATTCTACTCATTGCATTGGATTTAAGAAGTAAATTTTTAGTGTTTTGGGTTTTGCAAAACTTTCAAACAGGTGAGGAAGTAGAGATGATCACTTTGAAATCTTGGAATACAAACAACAGATAATATTGGACTCAACTAATCATTTTGGTTTGAATTCTATTAACTTTACATGTCACAAAGTTGAAAGTGAATGTTTTAGTCTCATGATTTTTACAGCCAATTATAAGTATTGTTGAATTATTTGAATGGGTTATAGATTTCTCTGACAGTCTAATGTAGTCTCATTCCATTGTGATTTCTTAGAGATGAAAACAATCAGTATTTATTTTATTTTAGTTATATCTACTAAAATTTTCTTTCATTTAAATTATTTTCCGGGTCCACTGAACATAGTGTTGGCATTTTTTTACTTTTACTTTTTAAACAATCTCTCTCTCTGTTAAAGGAATCTAACTCTTCACCAAACAGAGTTAAGCAAAACTGAAAAAGGGAATAAAAACAGATAACAATACACACCAACATGAAACATCAGCTGATATCATACAACGCAACAATTTCTTTTCTTCCTTTTTTGTTTTTAATCTCGAAAAAAGTAATGAAAACAGAAATCTAAAGTACATCCCTACTTAGCAATAACTCTTGCTCTATAATAAAGGCAGACGTACACGTCTAAGAAATTAAAGAAAAGATCAGAATTACAGCAAACTTCTCAAGAACTCTGCAAAAATAAAAACAGAATAAATGTCAACAGTGTTCAGCAAGGGACAGGCAAAATTTAGGTTTGAGGAGGGGGGAAACAGAAGAAGTTATGTACTTACCATAACATTCCATCTGTGTTGTCCATTTTCATTCTTCCTCAACCTGTGGGTTTCGGATCCGACCCTTGGATCGGACTCAGCCGCTATACAAGCTTAGGATCTGAAGCTCAGGCTCCTCCTCGCCATCCCATGATGACTCATTCCCCAAGATTACCTTAGATCGAGTTTGCTGCTAATGTATATGCAGGATGTCTACATAATAATACAGGAAATAATCATACATCCACAGAACAAGAGGATAGAGCGTATAATGTTCAGGGGCTCATAAAACAGGAACTGTGGTGGCCACTAGTATCTCCATCAGATCTTCCATAATTATGGACAGAGGGAAGGAGGGCAGGGAGGTTGATGTCACTGTCATTCGTTCCTCAAAGTGTGGGACACAGCCCCCAGCTGCAACAACCTAGGATGGGTCCTCATGGAAGGATATTCCAGGGAACTGCAGAACCAAAGGCAGCCCTATTCATGGAAATAATGTCTAGTTTATAATGTGTAATAAAGGTATGAGAATATGACCAAGAGGCAGCTGCACAAATGTAAAAACCTGACACTCCTGAGTAAAAGGTTTGAGATGTGGCCATGGATTTCGTAGCATGAGCTGATACATCCAAACAAAAAAAAAGGAATACCTTATAAGGAATAAATAAATGAAATGAAATCTCACAGCCGTTTAGCCACTGTGGATTTGGCAACTGTTGCCCCTTTCCTAACATCTGAGAAAGATTTGAACAGTTGATCAGATTTCCTGAAAGAGTTTGTCCTATCCAGATAAAAACACAACTGCCTATGAACATCAAGGAGATACAGTGTGTATTCTCCCTTGTTTTGAAAATTGGGAAATAAAACCAGTAGGTTAATAGACTGACTGATATTGTTTTTTGTAGCAACTTTGGGTAAAAATGATGGATTGGTCCGCAAAGATACTCTGTCATTGTGGAAAAGTAAATATGGAGGTTTAGAAGAGAGGGCTTGCAGTTCAGAAATTCTTTTTGCTGAAGTAATGGCTATTAAAACAGCTGTTTCCCAGGAAAGAAACTTAGCTGCAGGTTCAAAAGGGGGGAGAACTAATGCCCGTAAAATCAAAGTTAGGCTCAAGGAGGAGTTGGATCTTTGATTGGGGGACGAAGTAAAAAGGTACCTCTGAGAAAAGCCTTGTACAGTTTTGATGAAGCTAGAGAGGAAGAGTTTTCTACAATGTGAAAATCTGAAATAGCTGCCAAGTGAACTTTTACAGTGGAATAGCTGGCTCCATTTTAGAAGAGGAGGACCATGAATTCCAATACTATAGGGACATGAGTCGTAAAGGGATCTATTGGTTTCTGTTGATCCCACATTGAGAATCTTTTCCATTTACTCTCCAGAATTTCCTGGTAGATATTTTGTGGGAAGAAATCATAAACTTTTGGACTGGGGATGAAAGCTTGGAATGTTTAGCCATCATTGGAAATGGGGGGAAAAAAGAGGTCAGTTTTAGGTTTTGAAGATCTGGGTGAGTCTACCTGGGGGGATGGAACAATAGATCTGGAAGTGGTTCCAGTGTCCAGGGAGGGCAAATCAGGTGAGACCAAAGGAAAGTGAACCATACTTGACGTTGTCAAAAGGCAGCAATGAGGATTACTTTGCTCTTCACCCGGAGTGCTTTCTGAAGAAATTTGGGAATCGGGTCTAAAGGGGGATATATAAAGTAGACTGTTGGGGCAAGCATGGACTACATCTCTTGGTGACTGTCCCTGAGGGTGGATTGAGGCAAATAACCTGCTGCACTTGTTGTTGAGTGGGGAAGCAAAGAGGTTGCAGCATGGTTGGTCACATTTGAGGAAGATCATGTTTGCCGCTGACTGATTTAGAGACCACTAGTGAGGCATCAGTAAAACTCTGCTGAGCCTGTTTGCTAGAATGCTGTACTCCCCAGGAATGTGCACTGCAGCTAGAAAGTGGTTGATAGACATCGCCCATTGCCACACTCTCACTGCTTCTCAACCCAGTGGGTAAGAAATAGTTCCTCCCTGCTTGTTAATGTACCACACTATACACATTATCCGTCTGATTAGCAACAGTCCCTAGAGGAAGAAAGCTGTGTAGTGCTTGCAACTCTAGAAGCACCACTCAACTCCAGCATGTTGATATGCAAGATGGTCTCCTGAGAAGTCCACATGCCTTGGACCGTCTGTCCCAGAAAATGCCCCCCCACCCCCACGAGGCGTCCACGGTCAGCGTAGTGCTTGGTAAGGGAAGAATCTTTGCATACACATGAAAACGTCTTCTGTTGGTTCAGTGGGTGATGGTGTAAAGACCACTGGACTGATAAAATCCACTGCAGGATTCTTATATGCAAGCGTGCTGCAGGTAAAGTTATCGTGGCAGCCATCAAGCCTAATGCCCTGAGCACTAATTTTGCTATAGGGTCCAGAATTGCTAGGATCTGTGAGATATGCAGCCTCAGGGTTGACACTCTGTCTGGAGGTAGGTAGGCCATAGATTTGGTTGTGTCTAAATGTGCTCCAATAAAGTCCATCAGTTGAACAGGTGTGCTGATGTTTATGCTGAAAGTGGGAGCTAGTTGCAACAAACAGTCCCTGGCTAAGATGAATAGATGCCTGGTCAAAGCAGTTAGGAGCCATTCATCCAGATAAGAAAACGCATGGAATCCCTGCAGTCTAAGATGAACTGCAACTACTGCCATGCATTGCGTGAATACCCTGGGAGTTGTGGTGAGACACAATGGGAGCACCTAAAAGTAGTAATGACTGGCTATTAGCCTGAAGCACTGCCTGGAATGCCTGTCCATTTGATATGGTAGCACATATCCTTCAGGTCTATTGAGCACATCCAATCATCCATCTTCAGAAGAGGTAAAATGGACGGGATCATGACCATCCTGAATTTTGAGTTCTTTATTGATTTGTTCAGAGATGTTAGATCCAAAACTGGCCTTAGGTCCCCTGTCATTTTTGTAACTAAAAAGAAAATTGAGTACATGCCTGATTCAACTTGGTCAGCAGGGACCTCCTGGACAACTCTTTTTTGGAGCAGCTTTGAAATTTCTACAGCTGCTGCCTCCCTCTGATTGGGTGGCACATCAGGGAGGCAAGTCTATGGTTTGGGGAGATTTAAAAAGGAAATGGAATATCCTCTGGATACGATCCCTTGCACCCATCGGCTGTTAGCGATGGCTATCCAGATCTCTGGGTGCAAGGATAAGTGCCCACCAACTGCCTCCAGAGAAGGGCAGTCGAGCAACCTTCCAGTTGTGCTGGAAAGGTCTGTCTGAAAAAGAATCTCGAAACCCTTGATTTTGCAGACCCTTCTGCCCCGGGGGTGATGTCTACCACTATAAATGTTTCCTCCTCTGCCCCTGGGGGAAAAAGTCTCCCTGAGCTGCCTGATAAAGAACTCGAGACTTCTTGAACCACAGTTTTTTCCCACCATGCAGATTCCTGGAGAAGGATCTTTGTGGTGTTGAGAAATGGATCTCGATGGCAGACAAGGTCTTTCTCACTATGGGAGAGTGTCTCTCTGACTGTGGGGCCAAACAATGATGCCTTGAAAGGTTCCGCAAAGTCACAACTGCATCCAGGTATGGCGCCTAATAGCAATGCTGGAACCAGCGGCCCTTGAGCTGCCCTTTTTAGTGTGGCAAATCAACCTCATGGACAAGTTGGATATTGACTGAAGAGTGGCCATTCTGGAGGAAAAGGTCTTCTGTTCCTCATCAGACATGAGCTAAGGGACTGAGCTAGACAGTTCCCTGATTAAGTCCTTCTGTAGCTTGGTAAAGTGAGATAAGTAGTTTAGCACTTGCAAAGCAAACATAGCTGAAGTGGAAATCCTCTTTTCAAATCTGTCCAAAGCCCTAGACTCCCTGTTAGGGGGGAGGATAGTGGAGCTTTCCTGAACCCAGCTCCTTTTTGGTGGCTGCCACAAAGTACAGTTTGTACCTACCATAAATGTAGATGTTCGAGTGCTCATACTGCTGCAGTCATCACACTAGGGTTATCCTGCCGTCAGGCGGGTCCTCGGTCGGCCCAATTCCAAAGTCTAGGTCCGGCGTCGGTTGTTGTCACTTCCTCCCTGACGTCAGTGCGGCAGGAATATAAAAGAGGCAGCCGACGCCATTTTCTTCAGATTTTCTTGCCCCAGATGTCAGGTGCCCCCAGAAAGGAAGGCAATACATGATGTTATGCAAACATACACAAGTAAATAAATCAAAACAGTAGTTGCAAGCAAATACACCATGAAGGAATAACCCAAATAAGTTGTATGTTAAAGGTGTTTGTCATAAGCCCTGTCCTAAGAGGGGATGGAGGGAGGGTAATCCGGACTGCAGCTGTATGAGCACTCGAACATCTACATTTACGGTAGGTACAAAACTGTACTATGTTCATCGTGCATACAGCTGCAGTCATCACACTTGGGTAGAATCCCAAAGCTAAGAGTGGCTGGTACTAAGCGGAATTAGGAGGGGCTAGAATGCCCTGCAGCACTGCTGTGGTAAAGCCTGCTCTAGATTTTGAGTATAGTGGAAGGTGGTAGTGCTTGGTGAAAGTGTGCACTGAACGGAAAAACAAGGTTTTCTTCGGGAAAAACAAGGTAACCCCAAGCTACCATATAGGTGGCAATCCACTAAGCACAGAAGAGGTTATCAGGGACCTGGGGACCCAGGTTGACAGTGGCCTTTCTTTTGACACTCACATTGCTAAAGTGGTTAGAAAGACCTTCTACATTGCCCACCTGATCATGAAGGGATTCACATCCAGATCTAGTGAGGTCATTCTTCCCCTGTACTCTTCACTTATCAGACCAATTATCGAGTACAATGCCCCATTCGGGATGTATCTCACCAGACATCTGCAGCAATTGGAGAGACCCCAAAAGTTCCTCACCAAAAGGATAAAGGGACTCCAAAATCTGTCATATGCTGCCAGATTGAAGAAACTCCAGCTCTATTCAGTCGCATACCGTCTGCTCAGAGGTGACATGTGCCTGACATACAAGGCCATGTCCAACCCGGAATTAATGGACATGCTCCACCTCAAAAAATCCAAATCCACCAAAACCACTAGAGCAAGCAACTTAAACCTTAGCACGGATATAAATAGGACGTGCTGGAGGGATAGATTTATCACTTAGAGACTCCCTATGCTGTGGAATAAAATCCCGGTCCATGTGAGGCAGAGCACCTCGCTGACTCTGTTCAAGAGAAATCTAGACCTGTGGATGGGAGATCGTAGGTTTACCCCGGGAATCATCTCTGTGTCACTGCTGGACAGAGGTACAACAAACTAATGGGCACAGTATTTTTTCATATAAGGGGTGGCGTAAGCCACAAAAATTTGGGCTAGGCTTATAAATGCCTTAGGGCAGATAGCCTAGTATAAACCTATGAACCTATGAACCTATGAACTCCAAGTAGCTGCTTCCAAAATGTCCTTGGTAGGGACCCCCCTGAGGAAAGCTGCTGAGGTAGCTGTAGCCCTGGTGGAGTGGGATCTGATGTATGCAGGCACTGATTTTCCATGAAATGAATAACAAAAACGTATGCAGTGGGCTATCCATTTTGAAATAGTCTGTTTGGAAATAGCCTTTCCTTGAGCACCTGTAGCATAGGACACAAAGAGCTGCTCAGATTTCCTGAATGACTTTGTTCTGTCCAAGTAATAACGAAGTTGCCTGTGAATGTCCAAGGAGTGTAGTAGCCTCTCCCCTTTGTTCTGTGGATTTGGATAAAAGGTAGGTAAATAAATAGTCTGATTCAAAGCCACACTGGATACTACCTTTGGCATGAAGGTAGGGTTGGTTCATAAGGAAACCCTGTCCTGATGGAAAATGATGAATGGTTGCACAGCCATGAGGGCCTATAGCTCCGAAACCCTGTGTGCTGAGGTAATAGCCAGAAGCAAGGCTGTTTTCCACGACAAGTATTGTAGCTCTGCTGAAGAAGCCGGCTCAAAAGGAGGCAGCGTCAGCTTCTCCAATACGAAGTTGAGGTCCCAAGCTGGAGCTGGTGGTTTCCATGGGGGTTTTATATTTTTTGCCCCTCTGAGGAACTTCCTTAATAGAGGATGTGAGAATAAAGGAGGATCCATATTGTATTGTGCTGAAATGGCTGAAGCGTGGATCTTGATGGAAGAGAAGGAAAGGCCACTGTTTAACATCTCAGCTAGGTACTGTAAAATCTGAGGTATATTTATTACCCAAGGATTCTGGCCCTTTGCTTGATTCCAGGAACAAAATTGTTTCCATTTGGCGGAGTAGGTTTTTCTAGTGGAGGGTCTCCTGGCCTCCAAGATGACATCCTGTACCTCTTTGGAGAGGAGAGTCTATTGGCAAATTAAGGTATTTTCCATGCAGCTAGATTTAGAGTTCTGAGCTGGCTGTGAAGGGTCTTGTAGTTGTGCTGGGACAACAGAAGAGGAACTTGAGGTAGGATCCATGGTGGCGAGTGTGACAGGCTCTTTAGGAGAGGATACCAGTGCTGTCGTGGCCAGTCTGGAGCAATGAGAATCATTTGTGGCGCCTCTGCTCTGGTTTTTAATAGGACTTTGGTCAGCAGAGGTAGAGGAGGGAAGGCATAGACTGTCAATGCTGTCCAATTGAAAGAGAGTGCGTCCATTTTCCAGGCCTATGGATGATAGGTCCTTGAGCAGAATTTTTTCAACTGGTAATTTCTGTGGGTAGCAAATAGATCTATGTCTGGCTATCCCCATGCTTGAGTTATCTTTGACAAGACTTGAGGATGCAACTTCCATTCGTGTGGGTCTGTCATAATTCTGCTTAAGTTGTCTGCCAGTGTGCTTTCCTTCCCTGGCAGGAATTGTGCCTGCAGTTGAACTTGTAATTCCAATGCTGTGTTCCACAGGGTCATAGCTTGCCTGCACAGGGGGTATGAATGCGTCCCTCCCTGTTTGTTTATGTACCACATGACTGTGGTGTTGTCTGTCCTTATTAATAGCTGGCCTGGATGCAGTAGGTCCTTGAAGGTCATAAGAGCATTTTGCACAGCTCGCATCTCCTTTTGGTTGATGTGTAGGTGCATCTGTTTTTGGGACCATTTTCCCTGGATGCACAGATCTGCCATGTGTGCTCCCCAGGCGTAGTCTGAGGTGTCTGTTGTGATTATTTGACTTGCTTATGGTATACAGAAAGGGAGACCCGTGTTTCTTTGGCATGCTTGAGCCCACCACAAAAATTCCTTTTGAAGGCATGGAATGAGTGGTAAAATTGTTTCCAAGCTGTGGCTGTGTTGAGACCATAAGTTTTTTAGGTACCATTGTAGTTTCCTCATATGCAGCTTTGCAAATGTTATTAGTAGGATGCAAGATGCCATGAACCCCAGAGCCTGCAGGATTTTCCTTGCAGTTAGCCTGGTTAAAGTTGCCATTTTGTTGAAGTATTGAGACAGTTGCCCTTGTTTGTCTGGCGTGAGGTAAGCCATCTGGGCCGTTGTATTTAAGCTGGCACCCAGGAAAATTATCTGTTGAGAGGGTATTAGTTTTGATTTCTTTTTGTTCACTGTGTACCCCAGGCAGTTTAACAGTTTTATTACAAACGCCAGATGCTGCAATAGAATGTCCTTGCTGTCCGCTTGGATCAGGCAGTCGTCCAGATATGGGTAGATTTGTATTCCTCATTGTCTGCAGAAAGCAATTACTGATGCCAGGCATTTCGTAAACACTCTGGGCGCAGTAGATAAGCCAAAGGGCAATGCAGAGAATTGATAATGGGTTGAACCTGCAAGAAATCTGAGGTATCTTCTGCAATCTTGTCTGATAGGGACATGCAGGTTATGCCTCCTTGAGGTCCAACGTTATCAGCCAAGACTCCTTACCCAGCATGGGAAGAAGCTGCTGTAATGTGAGCATCTTGAATTTTGGTACCTCTAGATATGTGTTTAGAATAGATAGGTCTAAGATGGGTCTCCAATCTTTGTCCTTCCTTGGTACCAGAAATAGTCTTGAATAAAAACCTTGACCTTGTTCTTTTGCAGGTACCTCTTGAATTGCTTTCATATCTATGAGAGCAGAAATTTGTTTTTGTGCCTCTGCCCATTGATTTTGTGGCAGGTTTGGCATGCCTCTCATTTTTGGAAGGGTGTGAAAGTGGAACCTGTAGCCTCTGTCTATATTATCCAGAACCCATTTGTCCTTTGTAACAATGTGCCAGTTTTTTGAAAATAAGGCCAGTTTTCCGCCCAAAGGTGCTGCCATTATTGCTTTGTTTGGCAGGCATAGGGGAAAGTCATTGTGTCTGTTTTCTAAATGACTGAGGTCTATCTTCTCCACCTCTTGGGGCTGGTGCTTGCCACTGCCTAGCTCTGCAAGATCCTTGAGGTTGTCCTCTACCCCCTGGGCATCTATATCTACCCCTTTGGGGTCTGTCCGTGGCTGGAAAGGACCACTTTTTTGAAGGCCAGTTTCTGCTGAAGCTTGGAGGCTGCACCTGCAAGAAATCTTTAACTGTTTGCATAGATTTTGCCTTTTCCTCCATTTTCTTTAGTACCTCCTCCGCTTTAACACCAAACAATACATCTTTTTGTAGTGGTACATCTAATAACTTTGCTTTGACGTGATCTAGTAAGGTTTGCTGTTTGAGCCAAGTGTGTCTACCTATGACAGACCCCGTGACAGCAGCTCTACATGAGGCCTCTAAAGCATCAAAACCACACTGTAAGGTATGTTTCCCCAGTTGTTCTGCTCCATGCAACAAATCCTGCAACTCTTTCAAATCTGGTTGTTCTGTTTGTGTCATTTTGCTTTTCAGCTGAGAAAGTAAGAACTGCTGGTACTTTAACATATGAAATTGACAGTTTAATGCCCTCATGGTTAAAGTGGCTGATGTATACACCTTTTTCCCCCACCTTTCTAATGCTCTGGAATCTCTCTCTGAAGGTAAAGGGTTTTTTGCAGAAGAGGCCTTAACCCCCTTGGGACCCTGAGAAATAGTTTCTGGGTCAGAAGAAGGGCTTTTATAAAGGAACTGGTGAGAATCAGGAACCCGGTAATATCTGTATGGTTTAAAATGGGCAGGAGGTAAAGAGTCTGGGTTAAGACTGGCTTCTGCGTACACATCATCCAAAATATCTAAGACAGGAGGAATAGGCAGGGGCCTATGCTGGGAAAGCAGCAGAAATTCCCTGAGCCTTTTCTTGGAATCTGAGTAATCTTGGCCTTCCCAGTGGAAGTGCTCTCTCAATGTATGAAGGGTTTCCCCAAAAGAGTAGTCCTCAGGGGGGCAGACCGAGGGAATAGACTCCTCAGCATCAGAGTCTTCAAATGGGGAATAGGCGTAATCCTGGTCCTCAGAAAAGTCTGAGGTAATAGAAGCCTGGTCTGAGGAAGGGAAGTCTTCCTCCAACCTGGGTCTTTTGTCTGAGGGGGATTGAGAACCCCTGATGAGTGTAATCAAATCCTCAGCCATTTTAAGCATCTGTTTTTTAGGCATGGGGCCTTGAGAGGGGGTCTGAGGACCCTGTTTTTTTAATTTTCATTGGGGCTTTAGATTTAGAGAACGATTTAACAGAGAAGGTGGTAGGCCTGAAAACGCCTTCAGAAATGGCAGGCCTCAGTAAATTTTCCGTTTCTCCGCCAAGAGTGGCGTCGGTATCTGCAGTGGGAATGGAGAACGAGGGAGCTGCGACATCGGGTACTGAAGTAGCCGGTAAAATAGTTTCATCGGTAGTCAGGGGCTGCGTAGGTGCCTCACTGAGAACTGGTAGTCGGCCTTAGCGTGATCTCAGTACTCGGTGCAGGCCTCGAATGTCTGTCCTTATCCTTGCGTTTTTGCCTGTAACTGGCATCGGTATATCCGACGACATGATATAATTAAATTTTTTGCCAAAATAATGAAGGGCGAAGTCCGCCCGGCGCTTAATAGTGCGCTTGTTAAACCTAGCACAAAAACGGCAGGCCGAGACGTCGTGGTCTGGCCCTAAGCAAGGTATACAGTAGGAGTGAAAATCCTTATGCGGTATTTGCTTCCCACAAGAAATGCAATTATTAACTTTGTCTGACATTGGTCTGAGGCAAGAAAAGTTTCCCCAATGGGGTACTTAGCTTTAAAGAAGACTTCGGCTGAAATACTTTTCGTAAATCTCAGGAGCTGGCCGACCGGCACTTGCGAACTCCTTCTGCTTTGGGCACTGCGCGGCAAGAAAGACTGGAGAAAATGGCGTCGGCTGCCTCTTTTATACCCCTGCCGCACTGACGTCAGGGAGGAAGTGACAACCACCGACACCGGACCTAGACTTTGGAATTCGGCCGACCGAGGACCCGCCTGACGGCAGGATAACCCTAGGGTGATGACTGTAGCTGTATGCACGATGAACATCAACCATTGCATCTACTGGGTATCCTTTGGTCCAGTGCAATCCGTGTATGAAGGCACTGAGAATCTTATCCACCCGTTTGAATATGGGCTCTACAGTATCTGATTCCTTCCATGCCCTTGTAGATACCAAATCAATAAGTGGATCTGCATGGGGGACACCCAGGATGTAGATAGGCCGGTGGCAAAAGCCTCAAAATGGACAGTCTCCTCTGGGTTAGAGTTTTGGGAGGACCATCCACCTTTCTGACAAAGGCTCTCTAAGATGTCTGCAAAGGAGACATCATCAGGTGGAAATCTAGGGGACTCCTCCCCTTCCCTGAAGTCAGTGTCAGTAGTGACTGATTCCTGAGGGTAAATACAACTGTCTCCTTTTACACTTCTTCTGAGGGACCTCCCTGGTGGGGTGCTCCAGGGAGATATTGGAAGAAATTTGGGGTTCCACAGCTGGAAAAGGTTAGAGTCTATCCAGAACCTGCTGTCCCAGGGGTACACGTGAGGACTCAGTCAC
Organism: Protopterus annectens; assembly: GCF_019279795.1. NCBI lineage: Eukaryota > Metazoa > Chordata > Ceratodontiformes > Protopteridae > Protopterus > Protopterus annectens. The sequence continues at coordinate 737,809,219 of NC_056736.1, forward strand.
AGATTGCATGGAGGTGGAAATCAGATTCAATGGTGGGAGAACTAGGAGTCCCCTAGGGTGGGAGAAGACCCTCTCCATCACCTCAAAGGCAGATGGACTATGAGGACCCAAGAGTAGTCCCTCCAGAGCTGAAGCTGTAGGAGCAGACTTCTCTGGAGCCCGTGCAAGCCTCCATTCCAAATGGGGGGGGGGCAGTGCCGAGCTGCTGAATACCAAGGCTCTGAGAGGAAGCAACAGCTCCATAAACTTTGGAGTCAAAGTGAGCCCCCTGGCCTTGACATCTAAGCTTTGGCTCCAAGATGTACTGGGCCATGACACTGTCGGAGACTAGCATGATAGGGAGGTGTTTGGACTCAAAGTAATTACTCCCAGATCTGACATCTCAGTTCAAGGGGCCATTGGATCCAACAACTCCAAAGCAGGAGGTCATATTGGAGAATGAGCTATAGGACAGGACAGAAGGGAGAATGTCTGCTCACGGATCAGGAAGGGGACAGAGCTGGCAAAACCCCCATCTTAATCTGTGTCTTGATAAATTGTCTCAGTCTATCCATCTCATGCTTGGACAACTGAAAAGACCTGACAGAAGAGGATGCTGATGGTGGCCTGGACACTCTTTTGGGAGAGGCTTCCTTGAGAGGAGACCTCTGTGCCGAGACAACACAAGTGACAGGGAGCCAAAGGAGGACAGACCAGGACTGTCGGATCTGAAGTTCTCAGATCCAAGATTTTTGAAGCCTTTTTTGGTAGCTCGAAGGAGGATCTTTCAGGGGAACATTTTCTATGTTCCCTGGCCTCCTTATGTTTACTGACTTCTCAGTCATGATAAACCAACAAGGAACAAATCTACCTATTTAAGAAAAGAGGGAAAGGACCATACGGAAGAACGTGCTAACTAGACCAAAAAAACTTTTTTTTGGTTATATAAGTTTAAGCTAAGACGTAAAAAGGGAGGAGAGGATAGTAAAACGAGTCAAGGAAAACACAACTCAAGGCCAACATACGGTTTTACCAAAAAATTTTTTACAGGAGATCTAGAGCAGAGGAACTTCAATGGTTTTCAAATGTGCAGCAAATGAGATCTGAGGTAATCTTGGGGAATGAGGCACTATGGGATGGAGAGAAGGAGCTTGAGCTTCAGATCCTAAGCTTGTAAAAGCAGCAAAGTCAGATCTGAAACCCACAGGTTGAGGAACAAATGAAAATTACATCATCAGATCACCAAGTTTTTGACTGAAATTTGTAAAAAAAAAAAAAAAAACCCCAAACGTAGCAGAGATAGTGGTCAGAAGCATAAGAAGAGGTAATGGAAACATAAGTTACAGATGGGGTATCGTTTTCTTTAAACCAAAAGTTACCAAGTTAATAAAATACCATAGTACTGCTCTCGGATGCAGCTGCTTCTTTTAGTGTGACAGATATAGGAAAGAAGGTCGACATGCAGAGCGTCATGGATGGTGAAGTCACAAGTGATAATGCAATAAAGATGTCTGAAAAAAAAAACATCCTGGAAAAAGCTGTGGTGACTGTAATACCTAAAGATGGTAAAGACCCATCAGCTCTAGCTTCATATAAGTCCAATTTAATTCTAAACAACAATTATAAAGTGTTTATGTCTATAATGGACAGAAAATGGTAAGGGGTTTGCCAAAACTGATAGATATGGATTAATGTGGTTTTGTGCAGGGAAGGCAAACGTTTGACAACATTAACAAAACAATGATGATCCAGAGGGAAGCAGAATGTAAGAAATTACAATTGTTGTTGAGGGTCTTGATGCAGAGAAAGCATCTGACAGAGTAAGCTGGGATTTTTATGAATAGGGTAATAGAAGCATTTGCATTTCATAATACAATTACAAGGTTAATTAGGAGGACAGATGAAGGATTGGAGGCAAAAATCAAAGTAGGAGAGTTTCTCTCTGTAAGCTGTCTCTGAACAGTGGAACCAGGCAGGGTGCTCTCTTTCCTCTATTTCCGTTATTCAACAAAGCCAACCCGAAATCAGTACTATCCAGATTCTACCAGCACGTGGAATTTGCAATGACGGGGGTAACACACTGGCCATGGTTTTCACCAACATTAAGTAAGCTTACAAGGCAATGCCCCATCTGCACCTGGGTAGTTCAGATCACCTGGCCATTATGGTAGTCCATGAATACAAACCATCGCTAAACAGAGCAAGCCATTTAAGAAACTAGTAAAGGTTTGGCCGGAGGGTGCAGTCTCAGTGGGTTTATACCACATCTTCAGATCACAATTAAGTGAATGCTTCTTCGAACGCCTATTCAGTGAAAATACTGTTCATTGAACTACGTTTTCAGTGAAAAAGTTTCTTAAGGCAAACCGATGGTTGGCCACCATCTGGAATTTGTCCTTTTCCCCACTGTAGTCTGATCTTGGAGTTAGTATATTTAGTTAGGGGGGTGTGGGGGGCACACAATAGATGTTAAGTTTTATGGTTTTCTTTACGGTCACCAGGGCAGACTACCATCAGTTATTTCAAAGAATAGTATGTTTGGTGAATAGGTGTTCAGCTAAGAGGCATTTGCTTAACTGTAATTCAAAGATGTGATCTAGACCTGTCTCAGCACTAGAACACTGCTTTGATAGCACAAACTGGGATGTATTCAAGGAGCCAGCTACAGTAAACCACCAAGTACACCTTGAGGAGTACACGGAGTCGGTGATGGCATACATCACAAAATGTGTGGATGATGTCACAGTCACTAAAAGCATCACCACATGGGCAAACCAGAAACCATGGCTGACAAGCAGGGTATAAGAGCTCCTGAAAGCAAGGAATGTTGCATACAAGGCAAATAACAAAGATGCACTCAGGATAGCCAGAACTAATCTCAACACGGGGATAAAAGAGGCAAAACATGAGTACGACCAGAGAATACAGGGTTACTTCAATGACACCAGAGAGCTGTGGCAGGGGATACAAGCTATTACATACTACAGGCCTGTTTTCTTCAAAATGTGCAACAACATGGAATGCCTGAATGAACTTAACAAATACTTCAAGCAGGTTCGATGAGGAAAACAACACCGTGGCAACTAAACTCCACATCAAACAAAATGAGTTAATACTCTGCTTTAACCCATCAGAAGTTTGAAATATCCTAAGCAGAGTAAATGCCAGAAAAGCAGCTGGCCCTGACAACATTCGAGGTAGAGCACTCAGAGACTGCTCTGGTCAACTGTCAACAGTACTTGCAGACATTTTCAACATATCTGTGAGCTAGGCCCGAGTAACAAGGTGCTTCAATACTACTACTATAATACCCCTAACTAAAGAAATTGCAGCCAGCCAGCCTAAATGACTACAGTCCAGTTGCTCTAACCATGATGGCAATGAAATGCTTTCAGTGGCTAATCAAGGACCACCTATCTGCAAACCTACCAGCTTCACTACACCTGCTTCAATCTGCCTACAGGGCCAACTGCTCAACAACAGATGTCATCTCATTTTGTCTTCACGAATGCTTGGCACATCTTGACAACACAAAAACTGTTATGTATGGATGCTATTCATCGATTTTAGCTCAGCCTTTAATATTGTCATCCTTCAACACCTGATTAAGAAGCTTGTCCAGCTGGGTTCAACACCTGCTTATGCAACTGGATCCTGAAATTTCTCATTGATAGACCCCAAAAAACTATGTGTGGGCAACAACACCTCGAGGAGCTTAACACTAAGCAGGGGAGTCCCTCAGGGATGTGTCTTGAGCCATCTGCTGTTTACCTTACTAACTCTGACTGCATTGCCAGATATAATTCAAACAAAATCATCAAGTTCGCAGATGATACCACTGTAGTGGTGCTTATCAGGAGAGGAGATGAGACTGCCTACAACCTCATTAAGTGGTGCGATATTAATACCCTGCCCCTAAACATGAATAACACCAAGGAGTTAGTAACGGATGTCAGAAAGCATCACAACTCGCATCACCCGCTCATAATTAAAGGGGAAACAGTGGAGACAGCAAGTAGCACCAAATTTCTGGGTGTGTACATTTCTAAGGCCTTAGCATAGACAAAAAAATACTAACCACATTGTGAAGAAAGCACATTGTGTGCACTTTTTGCAGAAGCTGAGGATCCCTCCCTCTGTCCTCAAAACTCCTACAGGGGTACCACTGAAAGCACCCTAACTAGTAATCTGACAATCTGGTTCATGAACTGCAAAGCCTCAGACCAAAAGGCCCTACAGAAGGTGGTGAAGGCAGTGGAAAAGATTACTGGATCCCCACTTTTAGCTCTGCAGGCACTATACAAAGCATGATGTATTGGCAGAGTCAAAAAATGATCAGAGACCACACACACCCTGCTCACGGACTATTCTCCTGCTTATCTGTACGAAGACTATACTGTAGTATACATTGTAAGTCCTCCAGGTTTAGTAGGAGCTTCTTCCCACATGCTATCAGACTGTTGAACTCTACAACATATCAAAAGCTGGTGACTAGAATAGGAACAATCATTAGTACAGCTATCTTCTTGTGTAACACCTACATCAAGCTGCTTTAAATGTGCAATCAGTAGTAACTGAACATTCCGTACAATATACTTATGCTATTCAGTACATTCTGTATACTTTGTGCAATAATTGCTTTTCCACATGTGCAATATTGATTAAGGTTGCTACTAGTGTTACAGAGGTACCTCAGATCTTTTCAGTCTTGTTTAGTATATGTGTATGTTACTGTACTGTTATATGTCCTTGTTATTCTCTGTAGTTGTATGTGATATATGCACTTGGTACCAGTGTTATAGGGGTACCTCAGACCTTGTCAGTCTTGTTTAGTATATGTATATGTTACTGTACTGTTATATGTTCTTGTTACTCGCTGCAGTTATATGTGATATATGCACTTGGTACCAGTGTTATAGGGGTATCTCAGATGTTGTCAGTCTTGTTTAGTGTATGCATATGTTACTGTACTGTTATATGTCCTTGTTATTCTCTGTAGTTGTGTGTGATTATTGCACTTGGTACCAGTGTTATAGGGGTATCTCAGACCTTGTCAGTCTTGTTTAGTATATGTATGTTACTGTACTGTTATATGTCCTTGTTATTCTCTGTAGTTGTATGTGATATATGCACTTGGTACCAGTGTTATAGGGGTATCTCAGACCTTGTCAGTCTTGTTTAGTATATGTATATGTTACTGTACTGTTATATGTCCTTGTTACTCTCTGTAGTTGTATGTGATATATGCACTTGGTACCAGTGTTATAGCGGTATCTCAGACCTTGTCGGTCTTGTTTAGTGTATGTATGTATATGTTACTGTACTGTTATATGTCCTTGTTATTCTCTGTAGTTGTATGTGATATATGCACTTGGTACCAGTGTTATAGGGGTATCTCAGACCTTGTCAGTCTTGTTTAGTATATGTATATGTTACTGTACTGTTATATGTCCTTGTTATTCTCTGTAGTTGTATGTGATATATGCACTTGGTACCAGTGTTATAGGGGTATCTCAGACCTTGTCAGTCTTGTTTAGTATATGTATATGTTACTGTACTGTTATATGTCCTTGTTACTCTCTGTAGTTGTATGTGATATATGCACTTGGTACCAGTGTTATAGGGGTATCTCAGATGTTGTCAGTCTTGTTTAGTATATGTATATGTTACTGTACTGTTATATGTCCTTGTTACTCTCTGTAGTTGTATGTGATATATGCACTTGGTACCAGTGTTATAGGGGTATCTCAGACCTTGTCAGTCTTGTTTAGTATATGTATATGTTACTGTACTGTTATATGTCCTTGTTATTCTCTGTAGTTGTATGTGATATATGCACTTGGTACCAGTGTTATAGGGGTATCTCAGACCTTGTCAGTCTTGTTTAGTATATGTATATGTTACTGTACTGTTATATGTCCTTGTTATTCTCTGTAGTTGTATGTGATATATGCACTTGGTACCAGTGTTATAGGGGTATCTCAGACCTTGTCAGTCTTGTTTAGTATATGTATATGTTACTGTACTGTTATATGTCCTTGTTATTCTCTGTAGTTGTATGTGATATATGCACTTGGTACCAGTGTTATAGACGTATCTCAGATGTTGTCAGTCTTGTTTAGTATATGTATATGTTACTGTACTGTTATATGTCCTTGTTATTCTCTGTAGTTGTATGTGATATATGCACTTGGTACCAGTGTTATAGGGGTATCTCAGACCTTGTCAGTCTTGTTTAGTATATGTATATGTTACTGTACTGTTATATGTCCTTGTTATTCTCTGTAGTTGTATGTGATATATGCACTTGGTACCAGTGTTATAGGGGTATCTCAGACCTTGTCAGTCTTGTTTAGTATATGTATATGTTACTGTACTGTTATATGTCCTTGTTATTCTCTGTAGTTGTATGTGATATATGCACTTGGTACCAGTGTTATAGAGTATCTCAGATGTTGTCAGTCTTGTTTAGTATATGTATATGTTACTGTACTGTTATATGTCCTTGTTATTCTCTGTAGTTGTATGTGATATATGCACTTGGTACCAGTGTTATAGGGGTATCTCAGATGTTGTCAGTCTTGTTTAGTATATGTATATGTTACTGTACTGTTATATGTCCTTGTTATTCTCTGTAGTTGTATGTGATATATGCACTTGGTACCAGTGTTATAGGGTATCTCAGACCTTGTCAGTCTTGTTTAGTATATGTATATGTTACTGTACTGTTATATGTCCTTGTTATTCTCTGTAGTTGTATGTGATATATGCACTTGGTACCAGTGTTATAGGGGTATCTCAGACCTTGTCAGTCTTGTTTAGTATATGTATATGTTACTGTACTGTTATATGTCCTTGTTATTCTCTGTAGTTGTATGTGATATATGCACTTGGTACCAGTGTTATAGGGGTATCTCAGATGTTGTCAGTCTTGTTTAGTATATGTATATGTTACTGTACTGTTATATGTCCTTGTTATTCTCTGTAGTTGTATGTGATATATGCACTTGGTACCAGTGTTATAACGGTATCTCAGACCTTGTCAGTCTTGTTTAGTATATGTATATGTTACTGTACTGTTATATGTCCTTGTTACTCTCTGTAGTTGTATGTGATATATGCACTTGGTACCAGTGTTATAGGGGTATCTCAGACCTTGTCAGTCTTGTTTAGTATATGTATATGTTACTGTACTGTTATATGTCCTTGTTACTCTCTGTAGTTGTATGTGATATATGCACTTGGTACCAGTGTTATAGGGGTATCTCAGACCTTGTCAGTCTTGTTTAGTATATGTATATGTTACTGTACTGTTATATGTCCTTGTTACTCTCTGTAGTTGCATGTGATATATGCACTTGGTACCAGTGTTATAGGGGTATCTCAGACCTTGTCAGTCTTGTTTAGTATATGTATATGTTACTGTACTGTTATATGTCCTTGTTACTCTCTGTAGTTGTATGTGATATATGCACTTGGTACCAGTGTTATAGGGGTATCTCAGACCTTGTCAGTCTTGTTTAGTATATGTATATGTTACTGTACTGTTATATGTCCTTGTTATTCTCTGTAGTTGTATGTGATATATGCACTTGGTACCAGTGTTATAGGGTATCTCAGACCTTGTCAGTCTTGTTTAGTATATGTATATGTTACTGTACTGTTATATGTCCTTGTTATTCTCTGTAGTTGTATGTGATATATGCACTTGGTACCAGTGTTATAGGGGTATCTCAGACCTTGTCAGTCTTGTTTAGTATATGTATATGTTACTGTACTGTTATATGTCCTTGTTACTCTCTGTAGTTGTATGTGATATATGCACTTGGTACCAGTGTTATAGGGGTATCTCAGACCTTGTCAGTCTTGTTTAGTATATGTATATGTTACTGTACTGTTATATGTCCTTGTTATTCTCTGTAGTTGTATGTGATATATGCACTTGGTACCAGTGTTATAGAGGTATCTCAGACCTTGTCAGTCTTGTTTAGTATATGTATATGTTACTGTACTGTTATATGTCCTTGTTATTCTCTGTAGTTGTATGTGATATATGCACTTGGTACCAGTGTTATAGGGGTATCTCAGACCTTGTCAGTCTTGTTTAGTATATGTATATGTTACTGTACTGTTATATGTCCTTGTTACTCTCTGTAGTTGTATGTGATATATGCACTTGGTACCAGTGTTATAGGGGTATCTCAGACCTTGTCAGTCTTGTTTAGTATATGTATATGTTACTGTACTGTTATATGTCCTTGTTATTCTCTGTAGTTGTATGTGATATATGCACTTGGTACCAGTGTTATAGGGGTATCTCAGATGTTGTCAGTCTTGTTTAGTATATGTATATGTTACTGTACTGTTATATGTCCTTGTTATTCTCTGTAGTTGTATGTGATATATGCACTTGGTACCAGTGTTATAGGGGTATCTCAGACCTTGTCAGTCTTGTTTAGTATATGTATATGTTACTGTACTGTTATATGTCCTTGTTATTCTCTGTAGTTGTATGTGATATATGCACTTGGTACCAGTGTTATAGGGTATCTCAGACCTTGTCAGTCTTGTTTAGTATATGTATATGTTATTGTAGTGTTATATGTCCTTGTTATTCTCTGTAGTTGTATGTGATATATGCACTTGGTACCAGTGTTATAGAGGTATCTCAGACCTTGTCAGTCTTGTTTAGTATATGTATATGTTATTGTAGTGTTATATGTCCTTGTTATTCTCTGTAGTTGTATGTGATATATGCACTTGGTACCAGTGTTATAGGGGTATCTCAGACCTTGCCCGTCTTGTTTAGTATATGTATATGTTACTGTACTGTTATATGTCCTTGTTATTCTCTGTAGTTGTATGTGATATATGCACTTGGTACCAGTGTTATAGAGGTATCTCAGACCTTGTCAGTCTTGTTTAGTATATGTATATGTTACTGTACTGTTATATGTCCTTGTTATTCTCTGTAGTTGTATGTGATATATGCACTTGGTACCAGTGTTATAGGGGTATCTCAGACCTTGTCAGTCTTGTTTAGTATATGTATATGTTACTGTACTGTTATATGTCCTTGTTACTCTCTGTAGTTGTATGTGATATATGCACTTGGTACCAGTTTTATAGGGTATCTCAGACCTTGTCAGTCTTGTTTAGTATATGTATATGTTACTGTACTGTTATATGTCCTTGTTACTCTCTGTAGTTGTATGTGATATATGCACTTGGTACCAGTGTTATAGGGGTATCTCAGACCTTGTCAGTCTTGTTTAGTATATGTATATGTTACTGTACTGTTATATGTCCTTGTTATTCTCTGTAGTTGTATGTGATATATGCACTTGGTACCAGTGTTATAGGGTATCTCAGATGTTGTCAGTCTTGTTTAGTATATGTATATGTTACTGTACTGTTATATGTCCTTGTTATTCTCTGTAGTTGTATGTGATATATGCACTTGGTACCAGTGTTATAGGGGTATCTCAGACCTTGTCAGTCTTGTTTAGTATATGTATATGTTACTGTACTGTTATATGTCCTTGTTATTCTCTGTAGTTGTATGTGATATATGCACTTGGTACCAGTGTTATAGGGGTATCTCAGACCTTGTCAGTCTTGTTTAGTATATGTATATGTTACTGTACTGTTATATGTCCTTGTTATTCTCTGTAGTTGTATGTGATATATGCACTTGGTACCAGTGTTATAGGGGTATCTCAGACCTTGTCAGTCTTGTTTAGTATATGTATATGTTACTGTACTGTTATATGTCCTTGTTATTCTCTGTAGTTGTATGTGATATATGCACTTGGTACCAGTGTTATAGGGGTATCTCAGATGTTGTCAGTCTTGTTTAGTATATGTATATGTTACTGTACTGTTATATGTCCTTGTTACTCTCTGTAGTTGTATGTGATATATGCACTTGGTACCAGTGTTATAGGGGTATCTCAGACCTTGTCAGTCTTGTTTAGTATATGTATATGTTACTGTACTGTTATATGTCCTTGTTATTCTCTGTAGTTGTATGTGATATATGCACTTGGTACCAGTGTTATAGAGTATCTCAGACCTTGTCAGTCTTGTTTAGTATATGTATATGTTACTGTACTGTTATATGTCCTTGTTATTCTCTGTAGTTGTATGTGATATATGCACTTGGTACCAGTGTTATAGAGTATCTCAGATGTTGTCAGTCTTGTTTAGTATATGTATATGTTACTGTACTGTTATATGTCCTTGTTATTCTCTGTAGTTGTATGTGATATATGCACTTGGTACCAGTGTTATAGGGGTATCTCAGACCTTGTCAGTCTTGTTTAGTATATGTATATGTTACTGTACTGTTATATGTCCTTGTTATTCTCTGTAGTTGTATGTGATATATGCACTTGGTACCAGTGTTATAGAGGTATCTCAGACCTTGTCAGTCTTGTTTAGTATATGTATATGTTACTGTACTGTTATATGTCCTTGTTATTCTCTGTAGTTGTATGTGATATATGCACTTGGTACCAGTGTTATAGGGGTATCTCAGATGTTGTCAGTCTTGTTTAGTATATGTATATGTTACTGTACTGTTATATGTCCTTGTTATTCTCTGTAGTTGTATGTGATATATGCACTTGGTACCAGTGTTATAGGGGTATCTCAGATGTTGTCAGTCTTGTTTAGTATATGTATATGTTACTGTACTGTTATATGTCCTTGTTATTCTCTGTAGTTGTATGTGATATATGCACTTGGTACCAGTGTTATAGGGGTATCTCAGACCTTGTCAGTCTTGTTTAGTATATGTATATGTTACTGTACTGTTATATGTCCTTGTTATTCTCTGTAGTTGTATGTGATATATGCACTTGGTACCAGTGTTATAGGGGTATCTCAGATGTTGTCAGTCTTGTTTAGTATATGTATATGTTACTGTACTGTTATATGTCCTTGTTATTCTCTGTAGTTGTATGTGATATATGCACTTGGTACCAGTGTTATAGGGGTATCTCAGACCTTGTCAGTCTTGTTTAGTATATGTATATGTTACTGTACTGTTATATGTCCTTGTTACTTAGTATGTGATATATGCACTATGCATTTGGTTATAGGGGTATCTCAGACCTTGTCAGTCTTGTTTAGTATATGTTACTGTACTGTTATATGTCCTTGTTATTCTCTGTAGATGTATGTGATATATGCACTTGGTACCAGTGTTATAGGGGTATCTCAGATGTTGTCAGTCTTGTTTAGTATAGGTATATGTTACTGTACTGTTACCCGTCCTTGTTATTCTCTGTAGTTGTATGTGATATATGCACTTGGTACCAGTGTTAGAGAGGTATCTCAGATGTTGTCAGTCTTGTTTAGTGTATGTATATGTTACTGTACTGTTATATGTCCTTGTTATTCTCTGTAGTTGTATGTGATATATGCTCTTGGTACCAGTGTTATAGGGGTATCTCAGGCCTTGTCAGCCTTGTTTAGTATATGTGTATGTTACTGTACTGTTATATGTCCTTGTTGTTGTCTGTAGTTGTATGTGATATATGCACTTGGTACCAGTGTTATAGAGGTATCTCAGATGTTGTCAGTCTTGTTTAGTGTATGTATATGTTACTGTACTGTTATATGTCCTTGTTATTCTCTGTAGTTGTATGTGATATATGCACTTGGTACCAGTGTTATAGGGGTATCTCAGACCTTGTCAGTCTTGTTTAGTATATATATATATGTATATGTTACTGTACTGTTATATGTCCTTGTTACTCTCTGTAGTTGTGTGTGATATATGCACTTGGTACCAGTGTTATAGGGGTATCTCAGATGTTGTCAGTCTTGTTTAGTATATGTGTACGTTACTGTACTGTTATATCTCCTTGTTATTCTCTGTAGTTGTATGTGATATATGCACTTGGTACCTGTGTTATTGGGGTATCTCAGACCTTGTCAGTCTTGTTTAGTATATGTGTACGTTACTGTACTGTTATATGTCCTTGTTACTCTCTGTAGTTGTATGTGATATATGCACTTGGTACCAGTGTTATAGGGGTATTTCAGACCTTGTCAGTCTTGTTTAGTATATGTATATGTTACTGTACTGTTATATGTCCTTGTTACTCTCTGTAGTTGTATCTGATATATGCACTTGGTACCAGTGTTATAGGGGTATCTCAGACCTTGTCAGTCTTGTTTAGCATATGTGTACGTTACTGTACTGTTATATGTCCTTGTTATTCTCTGTCATTGTATGTGATATATGCACTTGGTACCAGTGTTATAGGGGTATCTCAGATGTTGTCAGTCTTGTTTAGTATATGTTACTGTACTGTTATATGTCCTTGTTATTCTCTGTAGTTGTATGTGATATATGCACTTGGTACCAGTGTTATAGACGTATCTCAGATGTTGTCAGTCTTGTTTAGTAGATGTGTATGTTACCATACTGTTATATGTCCTTGTTACTCTCTGTAGTTGCATGTGATATATGCACTTGGTACCAGTGTTATAGAGGTATCTCAGACCTTGTCAGTGTTGTTTAGTATATGTATATGTTACTGTACTATGTCCTTGTTATTATCTGTAGTTGTATGTGATATATGCACTTGGTACCAGTGTTATAGGGGTATCTCAGACCTTGTCAGTCTTGTTTAGTATATGTATATGTTACTGTACTGTAATATGTCCTTGTTATTCTCTGTAGTTGTATCTGATATATGCACTTCGTACCAGTGTTATAGAGGTATCTCAGATGTTGTCAGTCTTGTTTAGTATATGTATATGTTACTGTACTGTTATATGTCCTTGTTACTCTCTGTAGTTGTATGTGATATATGCACTTGGTACCAGTGTTATAGGGGTATCTCAGACCTTTGTCAGTCTTATTTAGTATATGTATATGTTACTGTACTGTTATATGTCCTTGTTCCTCTTTGTAGTTGTATGTGATATATGCACTTGGTACCAGTGTTATAGACGTATCTCAGATGTTGTCAGTCTTGTTTAGTATATGTGTATGTTACTGTACTGTTATATGTCCTTGTTACTCTCTGTAGTTGTGTGTGATATATGCACTTGGTACCAGTGTTATAGGGGTATCTCAGACCTTGTCAGTCTTGTTTAGTATACGTATATGTTACTGTACTGTTACACGTCCTTGTTATTCTCTGTAGTAGTGTGTGATATATGCACTTGGTACCAGTGTTATAGGGGTATCTCAGATGTCAGTTTTGTTTAGTATATGTGTACATTACTGTGCTGTTATATGTCCTTGTTATTCTCTGTAGTTCCATATGATATATGCACTTGGAACCAAAGCAATGTACTTTCGTTTAACTTGCACTGTGTGGGGGTCTGAATGACAAGCTTTACTCTGACTTTGACTTGTGTTGAAAAAGCTTCCTGCACTTTGTTACTGACAGTAACTGAAAGAACTGGGAACCCAAGGGGATTCTAATGCGTTTAGCTGGTATGAAAAGAACAAATTTAATGACAGATTTGGCAAATTGGGAAAAGTTTACAAAAGGGAGCCATTCAGTCATGTGAATCAGTTTTAGAATCTCCTTTGCTATAGAGATTGTAATTCATGTAAACTACTACACAGTAAACAGCTCAACAAGCGCCTGTCTGGTGCCCTGCAGAGTTCTACAGCAGCAGAGAGACAAAAGAGAGACTTTGGAGTGATTACGTATCATTTTTCTGCATTTTCTTGCTGCCTTTAGCTAATTCCACGTAAAACGCAGATTTTCTAGAGTTTCTGCGATTTAAAAAGCTTGTTTCTGCTACATATTGTACTTATTTTACTGCCTGCACTTTAACAAAGTTGTTTTTGTGTTTAAATTATCTGTTTAACTATGTAGGCTACACACTCAAGTGTGATAGCCATTTCTGTGCATTTAAAGTGTTTTTTTTTATTGTATCTGCTTTATTTTCTGAAAAAAAAAAACCAACAAATATACTTGTTTTCCCACCTTTCTAAGCTAGTATAGTCCAGTTTTCAGGTTAGTGCTGAATTCAGGGCTGTGTTACAAGTTTGTGTTTGCCCATACCTTACTTGAATAGAAGGAAGTTTCTCTGTTCACTGTGAGAGAGGGGAGCTTTGAGCAGCCTATCTGTCCCTGGAGGAGTGGTTTCAGCCCAGAAATTAGTAGTTTATTGGCCATTTTGGGCTGATTTCTATCCCTTTCATTTCCCTGGTATAAAACCCACATTTGCATGGTTTCACTTGCCGGGTAGCTAGGGTATAACTATTCCTGGCTCCACAAAGTCTACTCTTCAATTTTTCCCTTGAAACTACACAAACTTTCGACTTAAGCACTCAAACCATTCACTTCATATCCCGGCACTTGCTCAAAACTCATAGCAAGCACTAATGAACCTTAGCATTAGACCCCACTATACTGCAGAGAAGGACAAGGCTCTCTATTTGACCTTACCAGCTAATCTGTAAAGCAGTTCACTGTACCTATCCAGGCATGTCCAAAGGGCAGTTTCAGGTGTACTCTCCGGTCCAACTGGTGAATCTGGGCATTTTGAGGCAATGTTACAATTGCCTCATGTACACAGACAACTCCCTCCTCCTTCCATCACACACTAATATATGAGAGAGATGCAATTATACAGCCAAACTGGAAGCTAAGCTCTCTCTCAACCCAAGACTGGACCAGGTAGTCCAAGAGGAGAAGGGAATTACTTGCATCACACCACCAGTCTCACATAGACCTATGAAACCAGCACCGGCAAAAAATACACATAAATACAAGAAAACATACTCAGAGGCTCTAAATAAAAATCTGCAAAAGCAACAGAGACCTCCAAAGCAGACATCCAAGCAACCTCCACCCCCCAACAAAAAACATGAAACACATACTTTACAAAACTAGTGTGCCACGCAATCACAGCCCTTAAAGCAAAATAACATATACAACACAGTAGTAATAGGTGACTCTAAGTCAGGCACACTGACGTCCCACTCACTAGGCTGAACAAGGAGAAGGTTACTGTTAGCTGCCTGTCGGGTGCCAGTAGCCGCCACATAACACAAGCACTCAGGTCACTCCAGAACAAGTACAAACAAGACTCTGTCATTGTCCATGTTGGTGTGAATGACCTGAGCCGTACCTCCCTGGACTACATGAAAAGACATGGATGAGCTCTCTGATCATGTAGCCCAGGCCGGTATGACCCAGACTCTGAGTACCATCTGGCCCTCAACAAGAATGATACCACAGTATAGAGAAAAAAATTATAAATTTCAACAACTGGATAAGCTTCTGGTGTCATACAAAGGGGATCCAGTGTCCATCAGCCTGGGGTGACATGCTCGACAAGCCACGCTGCTTCGCTACAGATGGCTTGCACCTGTCACCCTTAGGCTTTTGAATACTGGCCAAGGCTCTTGCCACACCCATAGTGCCTTTTTTAGGCAAGGCTCAAAAGACAAACCCACCACCGTGAATAGCACAAGTAACAAAAAACTGAGAGTAATGCTACTCAATGCCAGAAGTCTAAACCTCAAAATGCATGCACGAGGTACTCCTCAGTATGGAGAAAATAGATATATGTGCAGTAACAAAAACCTGGTTTAAGGCTCCAGAGAGCACCCCAGCACTACCAAGCTACAACTCATACCATACATTTCGGCCACAAAACCCAGACCAAAATACAAAAGGCAGGGGAGTATCCATATTCATCAAGGATACCCACACCTCCAGGTTAGTGGCACAGCACGATGCTTCAGAGATCATCCACGTGTAATTAACAACAGGCAAAACTGCTATTCAGATTATAGCTTGCTACAGATCACCCACCATGTCCCAGGACCCCCACTCAGCATTCCTGGAAACACTGGGAAACATAAAAGTCCTACCAAACACCCTGATATTGGGTGATTTCAATTACCCAAACATTAACTGGGAGAACTACAAGTACAAACTCCCTTACCCAACATTTCCTAGAATTTATAAACTCAAACGCCCTGGATCAACTGGTCAACACCCCCACCAGAGGTGACAACATATTGGACCTGGTCATCACCAACATGGGTGACCGGTGTTCCACACCAGAGGTCAACCCTCGCTGGTTAGATCTGACCATAAACGAACCACTCTGGATATCCACATTCCACCACCACCACCCCGGTCAAAGAAACCACCGTGAAAAACTTTTCAAAAGCAAACTTCACATTACTTAAGACTGAGGTGGGAAGTTTCAAAGCCCCCACGCTAAAGGATAACGCTGCACAAGCTGCAAAATCCTTTACTAAAGCACTCTATGGGCACCTACAAAAATGCATGGATTGTGCTATCCCAAACAAAACCAAGACTCACTCCAAGAAAAGGAAACCAGTCTGGTGGACCCCTGCCATAAACAAGCTATACAATAGAAGGAGGATACTAGTACAGAAAAGAGTAAAATCCCAAGAAGGGAAGACATCCCTGATCAGTATCAGCAAGAAAAAGAAGTTATGTCTTACCATAACGTTCCATCTGTATTGTTGATCCTCGTTCAGTCATTACGTATGGGTATCGGTTCTGAGCTTGGAACCGAGACAGCCATTTTCCAAGCTCGTATCAGCTTCAAACTCTTGAGCTAAACTCTTACCCACAATTCCCCTCTCCCTGTTACCTCAGATTGAGTTTGCAAGTTAAAGAAGGTAGAGTTTACATCTGGTCAAATAACCTAAGAGAACTGGATGGTGAGATCCACTAGAAACTACAGGAGGGGGAAGGAGGGAGGGTCATAATGACTGAACGAAGATCAACAATACAGATGGAACGTTATGGTAAGACATAACTTCTTTATTTGATATTGTTAATCCTCGTTCATTCCTTACATATGGGACAGAGTCTCCAGCTACCTCTATTCCTGGGAGGCTCTCATGGAAGGACATTCCTGAGCACCATAGAACCGAAAGATGCTCTTCCCCTGGAGGCCAAATCCAATTTGTAATGATTGATGAAGGTATGAGGCGTAGCCCAAGTTGCAGCTGCACAGGTGTCATGTAAAGAAGCTCTGGCATGGAAGGCAGCAAAAGTTGCCACCGACCTTGTTGAATGAGCTTTCATGGTAGTAGGCAACAAAATATTACGTTTTGTGTAAATAAAGGTCACACAGTCCTTCAACCATCTAGCTAATGTAACCTTTGCAACAGTCGATCCTAATCTGGGTCCAGAAAAGGCCAAAAATAACCGGTCATATTTACGAAAGGGTTTAGTCCTGTTTAGGTATAAACAGATTTGCCTGTGTATATCAAGGGTATATAGGCAATACTCTCCTCTGTTTGAATGGTTAGGAAAGAAAACTGGCAATTCAATGGTTTTATTAATGGACATTTCAGAGATCACTTTAGGCAGAAATGATGGATTAGTTCTGAGACACACTCTTATTTCTGTGAAAAATCAAGTATGGACTCTTGATGCATAAATCTTGAAGTTCAGAAATATGTCTGGCAGATGTAATAGCAACCAAAAACAAGGTTTTCCATGACAAATATTTGAGGTCGCAAGAAGAGGCTGGTTCAAAAGGTGCCACTGTCAGAGCTTATAGAACTAATGATAAATCCCATGGTTGAATTGGTTCTCTAAAAGGTGGCTTCAGATGATTCACACCTTTTATGAAGGTCTTGCACAATTTATGGGACATGAGAGGAATCTTGAACACCCTCATGAAAATTAGAAATTGTAGCCAAATGAACTAATGGTAGAGGCCGACAGACCCGACTGAAATAGGTCGGCCAGACAATCTAGTATTATTGACACTGGTGCTGAAAAGGGGTTTACTTGTTTATCTTTCAGCCAACAGGTAAATCTTTTCCACTTGCTCAGATAAGTAATTCTAGTGGAGGACTTATGAGAAGCAATGAGAATATCACGTACTGGTAAAGAAAGATCATTCTGCCTGGCAATCAAGGGAATTGGAGTAGCCAAGCTGTTAGCTGTTCAGGTTGGGATGAATCAGGTTCTCTGGGTGTGAGATCAACTCCGGGATTGGATGGAGGATCCATGGTCGATCTAGTAGGTGAGGCCAAAGGAATGGGAACCAAATCTGTCATGGCCAATATGGTGCTATGAGGATTACCTTACTCTTCAACCGCCAGGCTTTCTTCAGAAACTGGGGAATGAGAGGAAAGGGCAGAAATGCATAGAGAAGACCCGAGGGCCAATCGTGGACTAGAGTGTCTCTGGGTGACTGTCCCGGAGGGGTAATCAGGGCGAAGTAATTGCTGCATTTGTAGTTGGCCGAGGATGCAAAGAGGTCACAGCAAGGAAGGAAGATCTCCGCTGCTATCAAGGGATTCAGGGACCACTCGTGAGGTTGCAGAATGCACCTGCTGAGTCTGCCTGCTATCACGTTGGAACTTCCAGGAATGTGCGTTGCTAGAAAAAAGCTGTTTGTAGCCATCGCCCATTGCCATATCCTCTTGGCCTCTCGACAAAGGAGGTTAGATTTGGTTCCACCTTGCTTGTTGATGTACCAGACCACCGCCATGTTGTCTGATTGAATCGCAATTGTCCCAGACGGCAGCAGGGGATGGAATGCTTGCAACACCAGAAGCACCGCCCTCAGCTCTAGAACATTTATATGCAGATGGGCCTCCGGTTGGGATCAAGT
Source organism: Protopterus annectens (assembly GCF_019279795.1). Lineage (NCBI taxonomy): Eukaryota > Metazoa > Chordata > Ceratodontiformes > Protopteridae > Protopterus > Protopterus annectens. Next base: position 737,827,804 of record NC_056736.1, read on the forward strand.
GCCTTGGACAGTCTGTCCCTGACATAGCCCCCCCAGCCAAACAGGGAGGCATCCATGGTTACTGTGGCCTTGGGTTGCTGGGGGGAAAAGGGGCGAGACCATTGAGAGAGATTGTGTACATCCACCAACTTAAATCCTGTTTGCACCTGTGGTTTATTCGAATCATGGCTGAAAGAGGATGCTGAAAAGGATACCATTGGGTGAGCAGTAGCCATTGTAGAAGCCTCATGTGAAACCTGGCCAGGGAAGCAATGGTGATGGAGGCTGCCATGGAACCCAACAGCTGTAGAACCGAGTGAGCTGTGGATTTTTCCTTTGAAAGGATTGGAATTAGTTGTTGCTTTATCCTTAAAATTCTGTGCTCTGGAATAGCCGCTCTGCAGTTTTTTGTGTCCAAGATAACCCTTATGAATTCTGCCGACTGAGATGGGGTGAGATTGGATTTTTGCCAGTTTATGGTTATGCCTAGCCTTTGAGCAGCGAGGAGAGAGTATGCCAGGGCTTTTTCCAGTAGATGTCTGGTGGGGGCGGAAATGAGCCAGTCATCTAGGTACGGAAACACCTGGAATCCTTGAAGTTGCAAGTGAGCTGTGACAACTGCCATGCACTGTGTGAACACTCTGGGGGCTGTAGAGAGTCCGAAGGGCAGTACTCTGAACTGGTAGTGACTGGCTCCCGCACGGAAGCGCATAAATCTTCCTGATGGCCTGTCCACCTTTATGTGGTAATATGCATCTTGAAGAGCTATAGAGCACATCCAATCATCTTTTTCCAAAAATGGGAGGATAGACTGCATAGTGACCATCCGGAAATTCTGTACTCTCACAAACTTGTTCAATACACTGAGGTCCAAAATTGGTCTCCGGTCCCCGGTTTTCTTTGGCACCAAAAATAGTCTTGAGTAGAATCCGGATCCTATCTGGTCTGGAAGGACTATTTGGATGACTCTTTTTCTTAGCAGCTTTTCTATCTGTAGTGCTGCTTCTTCCCTTTGACTGAGTGGAACATTGGGAAGATTTTTTTGACGGGACGGGACAAAGATCGATGGGGATATCATAACCTCTGGTTATGATCCTTTGTACCCAAGAATCGGTGGTGATGGTTAGCCAGGCGGAAGGGTACATGGAGAAACATCCCCCAACCACCTCCAGAGGAAAGGAGTTGGGCCGCTCTTCAGGAGCACTGGTAGATTGACCAGGGAAAGAATCCCTGGAACCCTGGTTACGTGGTCTCACTCTGCCCCAAAAGGAGCGTCTTCCCTGTGAGTTTCCCCCTCTGCCTCTGGGGGAAAACTCGGCCTGTGTGTCATGGAAAGGACCCTGAGATTTCTAGAACCATATATTCCCACTCTTTTGGTTTCTGGAGAAAGCACGTTGAGGGGAAGAATAACAGACACCTACAGCAGAAAGGGTCTTACCGTCTTGTTCACATCTGGACAGTGTGCTTTTATCTTTGGGCCCAAACAACGAGGAGGGCTAAATGGGGGCATTAAGAAAGGAAGACTTAAAAGGTTCTGCAAAGTTGCACAAGCACATCCAGGCGTGTCGTCTAAAGACCGCAGCTGAACCCGCCGCTCTAGCTGCTCCTTCTGATGCGTGAGATATCAATCACATAGAGGAGTTAGATATAGACTCAATGATGGCTAGCTGAGAGGCAACTTTGTCACGGACCTCATCAGACACTGCACCAGCCAAGGTTTCAGAAAGCTCAGAGACCAGATCCCTTTGAAGCCTGGTAAAATGTGCCATATAATTCAGGGACCTGAGAGCAAAGGTCGCTGAAGCAAAAGTGTGCTTCCCTATTCTGTCCAGGGCCCAGGACTCTCTGTTAGGCAGATGGACAGTCTGGCTTTCTTCCTCTGCCAGGTCCTTTTTTGTTGCGGCCGCCACCACCAAAGCATCTACAGGAAGACCCTTGGACCAAGGGGGATCTGAAGCAGGAGGGGACAAGATCTTATCAGGCCTCCGGGGAATAGCTTCAACAGTATCAGGGGCCTTCCAAGCACGCTGCATGATGAACTTGACAAGTTCATTGGCAGGTGGAGTAACCCAGGAGGTAGGGGACCAGGCGCGAAAAGCCTGCAGGAACACAGATTCCTCAGGGGTCAGATTAGAGGGCTGCCAGTCACCTCTCTGTTTCAGGATTTCAAGGATATCACCAAAGGATACCTCAGAGGGTGACTGGGGGGATCCTTCCCCCTCATCGAAATCTGTGTCTTCGGTGAGAGACTCCTCTGTGGAGTCTATGTGTTTCCTCTTATATGAACTTTTCTGGTGGACCTCCTCAGCAGGAGAAGCTGGAGAAGGCAACAGAAAAGGGGATTCCTAAGGGAATATGTCCTGAGGCCCTTGCACTTGGTGTCCGCTAGATGCGACTTGTGAAACCAGTGTACCAGAGGAGGGCGGAGGTATAGACAAGTCCAGTATCGCCAGCAGCAGCAAAAGCCTTCTCCATCAGTTGGAAGGCTGGTCCACCCAGAGAGGAGTGTATGTCGAGGACAGGGGGCACTCCTCCCCTAAGTAGCTCAGCCTGCCGACTCGGAGTCCCTGGATGGCTGTGGAGCAGCAAGCTATGTGTATCACAGCTGACATCCTGGGTCGTAGCAAAACTTTCCTGCCACGAAGGCAACTGTGGTTCCTTAGTGAGATCCATAAAGGGAACTGCAGAAGGGGAAGACTGTACTATATACATGGATTTCAAAGGCAATGAAGGAGGAGAATAAGAAGGTGTCTTTGGAGATGGGTGTTCACCTCCCAAGGAAGGATAGTTCCTGGGGGGGGTGGAATACCTCTGGCCAAGAATGTCTGGTCCACAAGATGCAACACATCATGTTCAGAAAGACTTCTAGTGGACCTCACAGAGACTGAGGGAGAAACAGGCCTATCCACAAAAAGAGGCAGACTCTGTGCCCATCTCATCTGATCATACAGAGGGCAACGTTGCCGAGAAAGACTGAACTACTGTAGTCTGCACCGAAGAGGTCATCAGTGCCAATGTCATTGTCTGCACCGACACAGGGATCGGTGCCAAAGTGGCTGTCGGTGCCGAAATTGGAACTGACAAAACTGGAGTCAGTAATAAAGGCCTCAGTTCCGAGGAAGATCTCAGAGCCGACGCGATTAAGGTCTGCATAGACTGAACAGTCGGTGCAATACAGTGGTAAAGGTCTAAACCCAGGAGCCCCTCGGTGCTGATATGTAGAAGGCTGCAGGAGAGAATGGAGCCGAAATCACTAATGGTGCCAAAGGTCTGGGCACCGAAACCACTGGGGCTGACAGAGAGCTCCAGAGCCGAAATTTTAGCCTTTTTAGATTTTGGTTGTTGAGAGTCCCCAGCCGGGGACGAAGGCAAGGATGTAGCCTTAGTAGAAACATGCACTTTCTTATGGGCTTTAGGAGGGGTTGAGACCTCTAGCCTCTGAAAAGGGAGATTTTAGAAGTCCCTTCAGAATCAGCTTATTTTTCCTTTCTAACAAAGTTCTATTAGAAAGGTTTTCACATATAGTACAAGGTGGTTCAACAGATAAATGGGAAGCTCCCAAACAACAAACACAGAGTGTGCATAAGAAGTAGGCAGTTTTTGTCCACAATCAGAACACTGCTTAAACCCTGGACTACCCTTTTTATCTGCCATATTAACAAACAGAAAAGTACCAACAATGGTACAATAGATTACCCAAAGGTATGAAAAAGAAAAGAAAGGGATTACCAACGATGGTAAGGAGAAATTACCTTGCGGTAAAAAGGGTAAGTAAAGGACAGAGAAGAAAATCTGAAATTATGAACGCTAGATGCGATAGGGCAAGAGACAATAAAATATTAACTTTTCTGACAGAAAAGTAATTTGTAAAGCAATTAAACAACAATTGACTGTACTTAGCTCAAGAGAAGTAGCTTGACACGGCCAGATGGCAATGCGGCAAACGCAATCTGAGGTAACAGTGAGAGGGGAATTGTGGGTAAGAGTTTAGCTCGAGAGTTTGAAGCTGACGCGAGCTTGGAAAATGGCTGGCTCGGTTCCAAGCTCGGAACAGATACCCATACGTAAGAAATAAACGAGGACTAACAATATCAGATACTATGTTCCCTCATAAAATCATCCAAGGCTATCTTTGAAAGAAAAATTGCCATGAACTCCAAAGATAACCACAAGGCATTCTTTAGCTATGTCAAGAATCTAAGTGGCAATTCCCAGATCTGCTCGGAGTTAGTGCAGAATGGTACAAAATACACTGAACCGACCAATATCGCCAACATCCTGGCAGACAGGCTCAGTGCAAACTTCACCCCCTCACCCCCAACAGGGCCCGTAACCATACCAGAAGAATGTAGTGCCCCTGAAATCACAGACACTCAGGTAAAAACAGCCCTCTCCAAAGCCAAAAACACAGCATCAATGGGACCAGACGGTGTCCCAGGCTGCGTCCTACATGAGCTCAAAGATGAACTAACTCCTCACCTAAACACACTGTTTAAACTCAGCCTCTCCACAGGCTATGTGCCCACAGAGTGGCGCACAGCAACGGTTATTCCGCTCCACAAAGGTGGAGCCACAACGGACCCCAGGAACAATAGAGCAATAGCCCTATAAGCCTGACTAGCTTTATCTGCAAAGCTATGGAGCACATCATCATGGATCTCATTAACAGAGACATTGCGAACCTCCAAACACTGAACCCTACCCAGTTTGGTTTTGTTAAGGGCAGATCATGCCTCCTAAACCTGGTGGACTTCTTTGAGACAGTTACCAAGGCTATAGATGAGGGAAAGTTGGTCCACACAAACTAGGGGCTATAACTGACTCTTCCGGCTGACACAGACATCCTCCAAAAGGGTCTCACTGAGACAGATACCTGGTGTCAAAACCATGGCCTCAAGCTAAATACCAAAAAGTGCATAGTCATCCCCTTTGGAAAAAACAAAGTATCCACAAACTACCACATAGGTGGTAGCCCCCTAAATACAGAAGACATAATAAGGGATCTGGGGACCCAAATAGCTAGTACCCTCTCCTTTGATAATTACATTGCTAAAGTGGTTAGAAAATCCTTCTATGTGGCCCACCTAATCACAAAAGGGTATGCATCCAGATCGAAAGAGGTCATTGGGCCCCTCTACGCATCACTCATCAGACCCATCATAGAGTACAATGTCCCATTTGGGATCTACCTTACAAGACACCTGCAACAACTGGAAAGACCACAGAAGTACCTCACCAAGAGGATCACTGGCCTCAAGCAGATGCCCTATGCAGCTTGAATGAAGAAACTCCAGCTGTACTCGGTTGCATACCGCATACTCAGAGGTGATCTCTGCCTGACATACAAGGCCATGTCCAACCCAGAATTGATGGACATGCTCCACCTAAAGAAAACCATATCCCCTCGAGCCACATGCTCCAGGGATCTAAACCTCACAACAACAATAAATAGGACATGCTGGAGGGATAGATTCCTGTCCCGGAGACTTCCCATGCTCTGAAACAAGATTCCAATATGCATTAGGCAGAGCTCCTTGCTAGCCCTCTTCAAGAGAAACCTTGATGAGTGGATGGGAAACAGAAAGTTTACCCCAGGGATCACTTCAATGGCTCTGCTGGACAGAGAACTAATCTAAGGGGGCGGCGAAAGCCAGTACATTCCGGCTAGGCTTATAAATGCCTTCGGGCAGATAGCCTAGTACCTACCTATGAACCTAATGTCACAAGAATAAAAGTAAATTGCCAGATTCCAGAAGAGTTGCTGTCAGTGTAAATCTGCCCTGATTCTAAAAGACTTGCTCTCAGTGTAAGTGACTTATTTTGGTTTAAGGCCTAACTATAAACAGGCTTATACTGGGAACCCGATGCCAGAAACCCTGCTGTCAATATAAGTGGTCATTTACACTGAGAATGAGTCTTGGAATCAGCCCCAGAATGTTGTTTCTAGCAGCACTCAAGATGTTTTTCACTACAAATATGGAGATGTTTACAGATTCTAGAGTAGTAGTTGATCAGGCAACAATTTTTTGCTCACAAAAAGTATGACTAAAGACAAGTGTGAAGATATCTACAAGAACAATTATGGGGCAGAGTACTGATAAAGAAGCGAACAGAGATATCCAGAACAACAACTAAGTAAGAGGTTAAGTTTTTCAATTTTTCATTTGAGAACCATTGCTCGAAGGAAAGACCGTATTTCTCTAACAGTACATCAGAATGTACATGTCATAGACATTTTAAGTTTTTGAGATTTTATATTAAATATTTGGGAAGATAAAATTAGGTCCTTGAAATAAAGGTGTTTGAAAAAAGACATGTATTTTAAGAGAGACTGTTAATACATGTAAATATACCCAATGTTCATGAATAATAGTGGGTTTCTTCAGCTGTGGATGTATACTCAGACTTTTCACAAGTTTCTATACATTGGGGTAACTTAGGCTGTAATGTGAAAATTCTGGATATTCTGTCAGAATTTACACTGGTTTCTTTCTATGTTTACTTCCCTCTACAAAACTCTGCAAGACTTTGTATACTTGGCATGATAAGGATTAGGCCATGGACTTAGAAATACACCCATTCTAGAAACTAGGGAACTAGAAGCTGAAAAGGAGAACTCCCAGTAAAGAGCCCTGGGGCACACCTCTATTTACCTTCATTTCATTTTATTTATGAATATACATCTGGCAATTTAACTATGTGGGTTCAATCTTTTAGCCAGTCAGCTATCCACCTCAGTATGCCTAGGTCTTCTTATAAGGCATGTAGCTTGTTTACAATGTCAGCACTAGGTGTAGCGTTTAGTCATACCAAAAGAAGCTATGTGAACAGAAAGATCACTGTCTACAGCTTGTGTAAACTTCTCAGAGAAGATGACAAAACCTAGTATGCAGGATCTCCCTTAGACAAAGGCAAAATGATGTGGGTCTAACCCAAGTTTCTTTTGATATGTTAAGTTTATGTGGTGAAATATGATGAATTCCATGGTTTTGTAAATTATAATAGTAAGGCAAATGGATCTGTAATTTCCAGGGACAGTAATACGACCATCCTCATGTAAGGGTATCACCTCTGCAGTTTATATCCTTTGGGGATGAATCATGTAGTTAAGCTCAGGGTAGACAACTTAAGGAAGGACTCTACTTATTAGACATCCAGGTAAATTATCAGGCCCCATGGAAATAGCATTTTTGGTTTTAGAGAGCACCTTCAGTACATGCTCCTCCTTTATATTAGAAGGTCTACAGCTTCAGGAATTTATGAAATTAAGATAGCTGCTTCAGGTGTAAAGTTTGCACTAAATGTTATCTGATACTATACTTGCGTCTACTGGCTCAGAGTGAATGAAGCCAGTTTGCATAAGGAAACAATATTTATGGGAGTTATAGCTTAGCTTCCTAAAGTATCTAGAGGAGGACACATCATCTTTGCTTTTAAGTTCATCTGCCTCACTAGCTGCAAAATACTGTGTGTGTGTGTGTGTGTGTGTGTGTGTGTGTGTGTGTGTGTGTGTGTGTGTGTGTGTGTGTTGTACCTTTAAGAAGCGTTTCAAGGTCGGCACATGCATATAAATAGCTAGCACGTGCTAGCTTCAGTGCCATTTTGAGAGTGCAGCCAGAGAAAGTTATTAATCCTCAATCCTAATGTGTTTGTACATAATAAAGCTGCATGAACAGAACCCATGAAGAATTATCTATTTTGTCCTGAATGGACGAACGACACTGTGTCAGAACTGGGATTCCAGAGACTGCTTTTCAGAGCTACGAAGTGCAGAGTTAACAGTGAAGGTAAACTAAGAGAAACAAGAACGAAAAAGGGCCAGAAACTAACCAAAGTTAATAAAAACTTGCATGAACGATATTATAAAATACATAAAATTGAGCATTACAAGGGCACAAACAGCATTATTAAACAAGCGAGAGGCACAAAAGGTTTATTAATTAAAATAAATGTTTAAAATTAAGATATTTGATGAAACGATTATCAGAAAAGTACATAAGGGGTTTGGAATTAGCTCAGACTTGCAAAATGAGCATGTTTAAATCAACCTGGGCATGTTTACAGTAAAACAAGCACAAGAAAATTATAATGGCCATGGAAAAAGATTAAACGAGCAAACAAATATAATAAGGGCAAAAAGCGCACATTAAGCATAAATGCAGCAAGGCGACTGCGTGTTTTTTTGGCAAAGTACTGTGCTTTGGCATAACTATTTTACACTGCATTCAGGGCATAACCAGAGTTATTCGACGTACCTGAAAGTGTATAAAAGTACTTACAATGTGTGCTTATTACTGTGCATTTTTTATTCCAAAGACTTTGTGTGTGCAAAGTGCCACTATTTCATAAAGTACAGTCAAAATACAGCCATTTCGAAAAGTTTCTAGTGCTGGGTGTGTGTTTTCGCAAAGTGTCGTCATTACAGAGTGTTTCTTGCACAGTAAAATGTTATTTAGCACCACAGCCATTTTTGGAAAGTTTCAGTGTGCTGTGTAAAGTGCAGTTACTTTGAAATGTTTCTTACCCTGAGCTTTTTCGGCCTAGTTTATTCGCACAGTGCAGTTGTTTTGAAATGTTTATTACACTGATAAGAAGTGATTTCTGACAGTACAGTGATTAGTGTTACAGTGCCAGACAGACTTATTTCGCAAAGTTCAGTTATTCAGAGACTTGTTGTGCTATTGGCATAGTTACAAATACTGGCATAAATTTCTGGCATGCGTGTGTGTGTGTGTGTGTGTGTGTGTGTGTGTGTGCACGCGCATGTGGGTGTGTGCATACTTGCAAAAGCCTTCACTGGTACGTGTTAATATGGCAGACGGATTTTGAAAACCATCACCATTGATGTTTGAGCAGAATATTGCAGAGAATTGGGAAATATCTGAGCAAGAGTACATTATTTTTATAGAAGCAACTTATTCTGACAAAGATGCATGCACCAGGGCATTCATTTTACTAAACCTAGCTAGGTCAGAGGCCACAGAAAGGGAGCATTCATTTGTGTATGCACCAGCAGTATATGAGGGAGAAGGTGAAAAATGTCATATTGTTGTACAGGCTGAATTAAGGGAAGACCACGAGTGTTTGAAGGGCAAGTTCAGGGAAATGTGTAACCCACAGACAAATATTACATTAGAGAGGCATTTGCTTTACTCAAGAGATCAAAAACCAGGGGAAACTTTTGCAGCTTACATTACTGACCTGATAAACAAAGCTAAAACTTGTCGGTTTGGTGACTTAAAAGATGAGTTAATGAAGGACAGGTTTGTGGGTGGTATTAATAGTGCTGCAGTGAGAAACATTTTTCTTCGTGACAGTGATTTAATGTTGAGTAAAGCTATTAAGATTTGTCAAATCCATGAAGTTACAGAAAGGCACACAAGTATGCTTGCAAGTGATAAGAACATGGTTTCAGCAGGCTGCAGCGCAAATGTAGACAGCATGCAACACATGGCTAGCAGGAGAGGCCCAAGCACATGGCACCTGCCACTCCTGCAGACTCCCCAGGTAAAACCCATAGTTTTCCAGGAAGTTCTAAGAAAAGGACATGCTCAGTGCAGTGCAAGGGTTAGTCAGCAAAACCCAAAATCTAGCTTTATTGTTAAATGTCACAATTCTTGTGCCAATCATGAGTCTAAAAGAGAAAACTGCTTTTCATTTGGTCAGCAATGCCACAAGTGTAAAAAATGGAACCATTTTCAAAAGTTTTGCAAATCAAGTAAACCTCACACAGTTATAAAGAAGGGTCACTCGAAAAAGCAAGTTGATCATATAGACAGCTACAATTCTACTTTTTATGTAGATGGTGTATCAGTAATTGGTGAAAAGGTTGATGCAGTAAATTTGTTGGCAAAGAATTTATTTTTTTTTACTGTCCAGATCAATGGTAAATCCACCTAGCTTAAAGAAGACACTGGCGCAAAGTGTAATGTTATGTCAGCAGACACATTTGCTAAAGTGAGAACTAATGAACAACTCAATGTGGCTAGTTGTGCGAAACGTGTTGCTTATGGAGGTGAAGAAATTCAAAGCAAAGGCTCAGTAGTGCTTTCATGTTATTTGGCTAGGAACTGTTACAGTTTGTTATTCTATGTAATCCGAAGACCTGTGCAGTCATTAGTAGGCCTCAGAGACAGTTTGAGAATTAATTTGCTTTCTTTTACCAAACAAGTTCATCATATAAGCACATATCCTAGTTCCAATTTTGCTGAAGCTATTTTCTCAGAGTATGCTGATGTTTTTGATAAGTTGGGCAAACTTTCAGTTGTTTATTCTATGAAGTTAGACCCAGAGGTCAGTCCAGTGGTCAGACCAGCAAGAAAAGTTTTGATAGCTATGCAGAATAAAGTTAAAGCTCAGTTGGATAAAATGGTGCAGCAAGATGTAATTTGTCCAGTTACAGAACCAACTGACTGGGTGTTGTCCATGGTAGCAGCCTACAAAAAAAGGCTCAGATGAAATCATAATACGTACTGACCCAAGAGATTTGAACAGTCAGTCATCCAATGTGTACAGTTGAGGAAGTCGCAGCCCTAATACCAAATGCCACTGTTTCTTCTGTCTTGGATGCAAAAAGTTCATTTTGGCAAGTAATACTTGATTGCAAATCCTCATTACTGACTACTTTCAGTACCCCATTTGGCAGATATAGATTCCTCAGGATGCATTTGGAATAAATTCTGCAAGTGAAGTCTTTCAGAGTGCAATGGAGCAATTTTTTTTTCAGGTTATCCTTGTGCCCATAATACTAAATGATTTAAAGGTTGGAGGCAATGGTGAAGCACAGCATGACAGAAACCTTAAGAAAGTTCTAGACACAACATGTGAAGTGAACTTAAAGCTCAATCCTCTTTAGTGCAAATTCAGCCTACCAGAAGTTACATATGTAGGTCATTTATTTACTAGCACTGGCTTGTGACTAGACCTGTCCAAGCAAGCAGCCATTCTTGAGATGTCAGTACCAGATAATGTAAAGGCTCTACAACATTTTCTTGGTATGATCATCTATTTATGCAAGTTTCTAACAGACTTCAGTGAGTTGACAGCGAGCTGACGTGCAAAAATGTTATATAGTCTTGGTTAGAACAGCACCAGAAGCCATTTGAAGACTTTAAGCAGAAAATTGCCATCCCACCTACATTAAGATACTATGATGTCAATAAACCAGTGACTATTTCTTGTGATGCTTCAAAATTCAGTCTTGGTGCACTTATTCTTCAAGAAGGCAGACCAGTAGCCTATGCATCTAGAACTCTTACCCAAATTGAAATGCAATATGATTAAATTGCGAAAGAACCTTTGGCAATAGTAACCTTTAGTTACTATTCTAAAGAAGCCTATGCATTCAGCTCGAGAGAGATTACAAAGAATGATTCTCAAACTGCAAAAGTACAACTTCAAAATGGTCTATACAAAAGACAAACTTCTTTATCTGGCTGATGCCTTATCCAGATCGCCCAGAAATACAACGGAACAGCTTCATTATGAAAATTTCAACTTTGACATCATGGAAGTGTGTAATTTTTCTACCATGAGACTTGTTGAGCTGAGAGATCATACAAAGACTGATCCTATTTTGCAAAATCTCAACCACTACATTAATGCTGGATGGCCATCAAAGCAATCTAGTGTACCACGTGAAGAGCAAGCTTATTTTCTTTACAGAGCTGGCATTATTTTCAAAGATCCTAAATTTGTTGTTCCTGCTTCCTTACAACATGAACATATCCAGATTTTGCATTGTGGTCACTCAGGTTCTGAATCTACCAAAAGAAGGCCTTTTTGGCCTTCTCTAGCAAAAGATATTGATAAAGTGCTTTCTTCTTGTTCAATATGCAATAGCACTAAACCACATTTGCAAAAAGAACCACTTAAGCTAAGTCAAGTTCCTGAACTACCTTGGTCAACAGTACCCACTAATAGGTTCATAGGTTCATAGGTTCATACTAGGCTATCTGCCCGAGGGCATTTACAAGCCTAGCCCATCGTTTTGTGGCTTACGCCACCCCTTTAGTATGGGGAACTATACCCATTATTTTGCTGTGCCTCTGTCGAGCAGTGACACTGAGGTAATCCCTGGGGTATATTTGCGATCTCCCATCCATTGGTCAAGATTTCTCTTGAACAAGGCCAGCGAGGTGCTCTGCCTCACATGTACCGGGATTTTGTTCCACAGCATAGGGAGTCTTTGGGTGATGAATCTATCCCTCCAGCATGTCCTATTAATAGCCGTGTCGGTTTAAGTCTCCGCCCTTGTGGCTCTGATGGATCTAGATCTTTTGAGGTGAAGCATATTCATCAAATCTGGGTTTGACATGGCCTTGTATGTTAGGCAAAGGTCACCTCTGAGCAAGCGGTGCGACTGAATAGAGCTGGAGTTCTTTCAGTCGGGCAGCATAGGATAGATTTTGAGACCCTTTATCCTTTTGGTGAGGAACTTTTGTGGCCTCTCCAGCTGCTGCAAGTGTCGGGTCAGATACATTCGAATGGGGCATTGTACTCAATCATTGGTCTGATGAGTGATGAGTAAAGGGAGACTATAACCTCCCTTGATCTAGATGAGAATCCCTTCATGATAAGGTGGGCAATGTAGAAGGTCTTCCTAACTACTTTAGCTACATGGGTGTCGAATGACAGACTACTATCAACCTGGGTCCCCAGGTCCCTGATAACTTCTTCTGTGCTTAGTGGATTGCCACCTATTTGGTAGCTAGGGGTAACCTTGTTTTTCGAAGGGTATGACTATGCATGTTTTGGCATTTAACTTTAGGCCATGGCTCTGGCACCAGTTATCCATTTCTGTGAGACCCTTCTGAAGGATATCTGTGTCAGATGTGTTATCTACTATGGCGCCCAGTTTGCAGTCATCTGCAAACTTTGTCAGCCATAACCCTCCTGTGTTTGCTTGTACTTCGGAAAAGTAGATGCCAAACAAGAGTGGGCCCAGGACTGAGCCCTGTGGGACACCACTTGTGACAGGCTTTGAGTCTGACATGGCGCCAGCAACTCTGACCCTGTGGGTTCTGTCACTCAGCCAGTTTGCAACCCATCTTGTGATGTATGGGTTAACATTTAAGCTGATGAGTTTTTCAATGATACCCGAGTGGGGTAATGAATTTAGGTAGAACAATCAGCATTACTTAGTGTTGGTAGACTGCAATTGAACTGGTTTGAGATTGATTCACTACCTAATCTGTCTACTGCTGTTATCACCAAGTTGAAACGTCATTTCTCAGTCCATGGTAGTCCACACAAAGTTATTTCTGACAATGGTACCCAATTTACCAATTAGTTGTTTAAGAAATTTGCAAATGAATGGGACTTTGTGCATGTAACTAATAGTCCAGAATATCCGCAGTCAAATGGACTAGCTGAACGTGCAGTACAGAGTGAAAAGTAATTACTTGAGAGGTCAAAGCATGATAATACCGATGTCTTTTTGAATTTATTTAATCTCAGAAACATACCCCATGATGATATACTTGTCTTACCAGCTCAGAGACTTCTATTTAGGCAAACCAGAGCAACATTGCCTTTTAGTTCCAGTTTGTTGAGGCCTAAAACTAACAACAGGACAATTGGAGCCCAATTATTTCAGAAAACGTTTTTTTCAGAAGTCCAGCTATGATAAATCAAGCAATTTCTTTGTCCATTGAAAGAAGGAGAGACAGTGAAGATACAAACGGCAAAAGATTTCGACCGGATTGGTCAAGTAACAGGTATATGTACCGAGCAGAGATCCTACTTCGTATAATCTGAGGGTGTGAAATACAGGAGAAATTGCAGACATCTTCCTGTACCAGAATCGATATCGCAGCATTGTTCCTGTGTTGCAGAGTGTAGATCTCAGTGCACTCCAGACAATGTTCCTGTTGCAGAATGTGTCTTAACTTCTACTTCTGTTCCTGATGATGTTCCTGATGTCCCTAAATCTGAACGTTCAACAGAGACAGTCCCAATTGCTAGACCTAATTCTAATTTCGATGTCACATGATTTGGTCATACTTCCAGACCTAGTGTGAAATACTTAGCAACCTGGACATAATTGTCTATATGTATTTAGTCCTGTACAACTGCATGACAAAACATTATTTGTACTGATTGCATGTCAATTAATGTCATCAATATTGTATGACTTATTTCTCAAAGAGGGAGGATGTAGAATGTGTGTGTGTGTGTGTGTGTGTGTGTGTGTGTGTGTGTGTGGTACCTTTAAGAAGCGTTTCAAGGTCGGCACATGCATATAAATAGCAAGCACGTGCTGGCTTCAGTGCCATTTTGAGAATGCAGCCAGAGAGTGAGCATGTATGAGTGCAATAGCTAGTTTGTTTATAAGTTTATCTAAGTTAAAGTTAGTAAGCCTCAATCCTGATGTGTTTGTACATAATAAAGCTGCTTAAACAGAATCCACAAAGACTCCTCTGTTTTATCCTGACTGGACAAGCGCCACTAGCCCTGACAGAAGTTTTAGGTTCCATACTGACATACATGATGCAGTCTTAAATATGATGGAAACTTAAAACTGCTGGTGCACCATTAGGAATGCTTGTTGTGCAATTTTCCATTATATCTTGCTTCAGTAGGGATGACTAGGTCTAGGGCACTTATCTGTGTGGGAACAGAACTGTATAAACAACAGCAGTGTCATTGCTAGGTCTAGCAATTTAATAGGAAGTTACTAGGCTAATGGCCCTAGAGCCTTTACAAGCACAAGCCTAGCCATGTTAATCCCAAGTATCCCCATTTGTTCTTTTTTTGGGTAGTTCACAGAATGAATTTCTGAACACAGCGGGTCTGTGATCAACACAGGCTACTCCTGTTCATGGGAGACATGGGTGCCACCCCAGGGGTGAATTTGTGGTCTCCCATCTGATTATCTAGGTTGAATTTGAACAGGGTCAGAGGATCTCTGTTTTACATGACTAGGGAAGTCAAGTCCAGAGAAGCGGAAGTCTTTGGGAGACATACCTGTCTCTCCAGCATGATCTGTTAATGTTACAAGCTAGGCTGATACTCCAAGAGTGAGTGACTCTTAAGCCATTTGACTTGCTGATGTGCAGCATTTTCATTAGGTCAGGGTTGGAAATTGCCCTATAAGCCAGGCACAAGTCACCTCTCAGCAGCCTATAAGATGCACAATAAAGTGGCAGGGCTTTCAGCCTGTCCACTTAGGTCATGGTTTGGAGTCCCTGTATTTTCTTAGTGAGAAACCTTTGAGGTCTTTCCAGTTGCTGCAGGTGTCTGGTGAGGTACATGCAAAAGGGTGCATTATACCCTATTAGTGGTCTGATGAAGGTGGAGTACAGTGGAGTTATAACATCCTTTGACCTGGATGTTATGCCTTTGCTTATGAGGTGTGCTATGTAGAAGGGTTTCCTTACCACTGTAGAAACTTGCTGGTCAGTGTTCAGATTGCTATCAACCTGTGTTCCCAAAGTCTCACACTACTGGGTTGGAACTCTGGGGTTAGGGCGGTCAATACTGTAATTTGTAGGGAATTCTGTCTTGTCAAAGGGAATAATAATGCATTTTTTGCATTTAGGTTTAGACCATGGATTTGGCACCAATTATTTGTTTGTGTTAGCCATTCCTGTAATATGTTGACATTGTTGGGGACACTCGGTGACTGCTCCCAGTTTGCAATCAGTGAACTTGGTGAGCCAAAGGCCATGCACTTTGGTCTGGAGTTCTGAGAAGTAGATGCCAAACAGTAAGGGGCCCGGTACAGATCCCTGTGGTACTCCACTGGTGAAAGGTCTACTGGTGGAGGTGAAGTCACCAATTCTGACAGTGTGTGTTCTGTCAGTGAGCCAACTGGCTACCCATCTAGTAACATAATGGCTAATCCCTATCTGGGAGGGTTTCTCAATGATGCCACAGTGGAGAATTGTGTTGAAAGCCTCGACAAGGTCGAGACAGGCTGGGTGCACTGTATTACCTTTGTCCATGGTTTTGGTGACATTCTCAAAGAAGTCTACCAGGTTTAATAAGCATGATCGACCCTTAAAGCCAAACTGGGTTGGGTCTAGAGTTTGGAGGTCACCTAAGTCCTTGTTGATAAGGTCCATGATAATTCTTTCTATGGCCTTGAAGATGAGATTAGTTAGATTTATTGGTCTGTAGTTTCCAGGGTCAGTTCTTATTTGCACTGGTGATGAGCAGGTTGACAGACGAGATCAGACAGGAGTCCCCGTAGACTATGATGGTTGCAGATGACATTGTGATTGGTAGTGAAAGTAGGGAACAGGTGGAGGAGACCCTGGAGAGGTGGAGATATGCTCTAGAGAGAAGAGGAATGAAGGTCAGCAATACTAAGACAGAATATATGTGTGTGAATGAGAGGGAGGATAGAGGAATGGTGAGGATGCAGGGAGTAGAGGTGGCAAAAGTGGATGAGTTTAAATACTTCGTATCAACAGTTCAGAGTAATAGTGAGTGTGGAAGACAGGTGAAGAAGAGAGTACAGGCAGGATGGAGTGGGTGGAGAAGAGTGTCAGGAGTGATTTGTGACAGACGAGTACCAGTAAGAGTGAAAGGGAAGGTCTACAAGAGGGTAGTGAGACCAGCTATGTTATATGGGTTGGAGACAATGGCACTGACAAAAAGGCAGGAGTCAGAGCTGGACGTGGCAGAGTTAAAGATGTTAAGATTTGCACTGGGTGTGACGAGGGTGGACAGAATTAGGAATAAGTATATTAGAGGGTCAGCCCAGGTTGGAAGGTTTGGAGACAAAGCCAGAGAGGCAAGATTATGTTGGTTTGGACATGTGCTGAGGAGGGATGCAGAATATATTGGGAAAAAGATGCTAAGGATGAAGCTGCCAGGTAAAAGGAAAACAGGAAGGCCTAAGATAAGGTTTATGGATGTGGTGAGAGAGGACATGCAGGTGGTTGGTGTAACAGAGCAAGATGCAGAGGACAGGAAGAAATGGAAACAGATGATCCGCTGTGGCGACCCCTAACAGGAGCAGCCGAAAAAAGAAGAAAAAGAGTTCCCAGGGTCAGTTGATGGACCCCTTTGTGCAGGGGGATTACTGTTGCTGTTCTCCATTCTGTAGGAGCATAGCCAGTTCTCAAGCTATGATTAAAGAGAATGCCAAGTGGGTCCACTAGGTCTTGTTTTAGATTATTTAGTTAACAACATGGAATATTATCTGGACCCTTTGAGGCCATGTTTTTGACCTTGGCAAGTGAAGAGATGACCTGTTCTCTAGAAATACTAGGCACACGGCTGGTGTCAGGTGTACTTTGGTATATGGTAGGTGGGGATATGGAGCTAAAGTTGGCACTGAATCTGTCAGCTTACAGGTTGGCGAGATCTTCTGGTGTTGTATGAGTGATCCCATCTGCAACCAGTTTGGCACATAGCTGGGCATTCCTTTTTAGACTTCGGATGTAGTTAATGAATGTCTTATGATTATCCTTGGCTAGGGATGTGATTTTAGTTTCATAATTTGCTATAGAAGATTTTATAAGACTTCTGATTTTCCTGTTTAGGCTTAGGAGGGAACTCTTCTGCAAAGTGATATCCCCTATTGCTTTTGGAAAACAGTTTCTTTCTCTTGTTATATAATCTGTTTATACTTGAAGTCCGCCACTGTGGCTTGTTTTTATGGGAAGACCTGGTTTTGATCCGGTCAGGTCCAGCAGTGTTTATGCAGTCATTTAAGTGTCTGTACAGGACATCTGCAAAGTGATCATTGGTGTCTGTGATTGTAGGTGGTATTAAGATATTTATACCATCACTTAGTATGCTGCAGTTAGCTTTGTTGAAGGTTTTTTTTAATAATTTTTGTTCCTGTGAGGGTGTCAGTTCCAGTAGTGACTTCAAATGAGATGGAGTTGTGGTCTTACCTAATCAGGGAGGGAATCATGCATGGGGAAGTACAGTGACCCCCCCCCCATGTTGGTGAGTACTATGTCCAGAACATTACAGTCCCTATTGGGGGGGGGGGTGCAGACTATCTGTTTCAGAGCATTTGTGTTAAAGTCCAGGAACCTCTGGGCAGGCATGTTTTTGCTCGTGCATGTCCCCTATTCTATGGCAGGATAAATGAAATCTCCCATGACTAAGGTGTTCATAGGATCATAGGAGATTACTAGGCTATCGACTCAGAGGGCACTTTAAGCCTAGCCGTTTTAACCCAATGTAATACCGTAGAAGTACTAGTCAATACCAAAGACTGCATTTAGTGATGACTGCCCACATCCAGGAGGGTTATGGGCACTATCCCCAGTAAGAATTTATGGTGCCCCATCCATTCGTCCAGGTTCCTCTTGAACAGTGTCATAGAGGTGCTTTGTTTCACATGAACTGGTAGCCTGCTCCAAAGACATTGCAGTTGCTGGGAGATAAATCTGTCCCTCCAGCATGTCCTATTTAAGCTGCAGGCCATATTTAAGTCCCTGGAACAGGTAGCCCTAAACCCATTTGATTTATGGGTATGCAGTAAGTTCGTTAGATTTGGGACCTGGGTTGTTCTGTAGGCCAGGCATACGTCTCCCCTAAGTCCCCAGAGTATAGTGACGGGGATTTTAGTTGGTCCATGTAAGGCACATGCTGGAGGCCCTTGATCTTCTTTGTTAGAAACCTCTGACGTCTCTCTAATTGCTGCAGGTGCTTCCTATGGTACATACCAAATGGGGCATTATACTAAATTATGAGCAAGATAAGTGCCAAGTACAGGGGGGTTATAACTTCTTTTGCTCTTGATGCAATGCCTTTACTAATCAAGAGAGCTACATGGAATGCTTTCCTTACAATGGTAGACACGTGGTGGTTGAAGTTAAGCGCCCAGTCAATCTGTGATCCCAGGTCCCTTACCACGTCATGGGTACTTAGGGTATTGTTGATTTGATAGCGTGAGGGGCATAGTTTGTACAAAAGGAAATGATGATGCATTTCTCTGCATTCAGTTTGAGACCGTGACTAATACACCAATTATTTTGTCTGTGTGAGACCCTCCTGGAGTATACTGACATCATTTGAGGATTCAATGATTGCACTTAGTTTGCAGTCGTCTGCAGACTTGGTCAGCCACAACCCTTTAGTTTTGACCTGAACTTCTGAGAAGTATATACCAAACAGTAGAGGGCCCAGCACGGACTCCTGTGGCACCCTGCTGGTTGATGTGGAGTCACCCACTTTGATAGTATGTGTGTCCAGTTTGTGAGCCAGTTGGCAACCAATCTTACAACAAAGGGGTTTACATTCAGTTTGCTAAGTTTATTGGTAATGCATGAATGTGGGATTGTATCTTCAGCCTTTGCGAAGTCGAGGTATGCCGTGTGCAACAGATGTGCCCTCATCAATGGCCCTGGTCACATTGTCAAAGAAATCCACCAGAATTAACAGACATGATCTTCCCTTCACAAAGCCGAATTGAGTAGGATGGGAGGTCTTGGGCTCTATGGTGAGGGATTCCAGTAAATCAAGGTAGGCAATGTGCCCATCCTGGTTCATAGTGGGGGCTCTATAGTAAGCAATGATGTGGTATGGTACTTTCCCAATAGTTAATTGGACACTGAGTAGTTCGAGAGAGTCGTGCTATTTGACTAGTCTGGAAGTGTATTTGGTTTTAATGAAGATGGACACATCTCCACCTTTGATTCCTTCATGCTCATTTTGAGGTCTGAACGTGTAGAAGGCATTGCAGCCTTGCACGGCTGGAGTGCTCTCAGCAGCCTTCAACCATGTCTCAGTAATTGCACAGAGGTCAACATCGTTCAAGGTGAGGAGTGCATTCAGGGAGTACAGTTTTGAGTTTAAACTCCTAGCATTAAGCAGCACGACCCCCAGTCTGTCTCGATTAGATTTTGTTACACTTGAAAATTTGTTGCTTTGACATTACCTTAAAAAGGCACTATGAGGGAGGCAAGGGCCTTTGCCAGTGTCCCAAAGCCTAGGTGGGACAGGTGCAGACCTTAACTAGCAAAGCAGCAAGGCCTATCTACCATATCCTCCCAGGCTGACAGACACTGGATCCTCCTGGACTGACATCAGAAGCTGAGCCAATTAGTGAAGTCAATCAATTTTCGTTTATATTGTGTCATCATCCTGGCTGAGGGTAGGATACCGCTTAGGGCTAGGGACATACCTGTCTGGAACACACAATCAGAGAGTTCCATCATGTCTCTCTTCATATAGTCCAGAGAGGTACGTCTCAAGTAATTCACTCCAACATGGACTATGACAGAGTTATAATGGTACTTGTTGAGTGACTTGAGTGCATGCATGATTTGTCAGATCCTGGCACCTGATAGGCAGCTGACCATGACCTTCTCCTTGTCCAGTCTGTTAAGGAGGGCATCTGTGTGTCTCACTATGGAGTCTCCTATGACCAAGATATTTGATGTGTTTTGGCTTAGGGGCTTACTTGTTGAGACACGTGTGTGTGTGTGTGTGTGTGTGTGTGTGTGTGTGTGTGTGTGTGTGTGTGTTTGTGTGTGTGCTAATATGTGGAGTGGTTTCTTTACGCTTAGTGGTGAGTGTGAGTGGTGTGCGTCTGGGAGGTCTCTATTCTTTTGGTAGGCTTTTAGTAAGTACCTCCATGTATGTGGGTTTATGTGTTGTGACCTTATTTTGTGTGAGAGGTGAGGTTTGTGTGCTGACAACTTGTTTGATGTCTAGTTTGTTTTTACGTGAGAGAACTGACTCCAGTTCCACAGTTAATTTGCATCTCTCATATAGGGTGTTAGTTTGCTTTAGGAGTAAATAGTTGTCAGTATACATGAAGCAATTGCTACATTGCCTCAAGATGCCTGTATCAATCAAGCTGGCAGGAGAAATGATGGGAAACTGCCCATCCATTGTGGCAGAACTTTTCTAAATGCAGTATTTGGGAAGGAAGTGGTCTAGCTAGACTTAAGTCACAAACAGCAAAAAAAAAAAAAAGGTGAATTTGGATAGTTCATCATAGAGTTTGAGAAGACTTAATCACTTAATCTCTGGGTATATCCAACTATTGAGGCATGGGCGCTAGAGTTTAATGAGGAGTAGCTAGTAACAGATAGTTCTTCAAATACAGTCAGGAATCATACATGGTCATCAGAGGACGTGGAGGAAGTACTGCAGCAGGCAATAAGTTGATAAGATCATCTTGATCAGGGTAAGTTGGAGTTCAAGGAGCTTAGTGTGTGGATTTCCGAGAATCGAGGGAATGGTCCTTGACAAATATGGAAATGCCACCACAGTTTCCATTAGTCCAGAAAGCATGGTGGGCACAAAACACAGATATGGGATGACTGCTATTTTTATGCAGTTATTGAGACTTGACTTCACTATGAAGGTCTGTGTGTTCAAGTTGCAGGAAACCTGAAGATAAGGCCATCTGTTGTTGAGCCTTCTGGAGTTGACAAGAGCCAACTTTGTGTGGTCCAATTTGAGGTTGGAAACATTTACAATGATATCTACTATGTAGTGATGCCCATGTGGAAGCCCTGGTAAGACAAACGCAGGTCATCTCTGTTTAAGGAAGTTGGACAGTAAACCATCTTGTCCCATGGTACCATGCTCTGGATTCCCCAAAGACTGACACCAACTACTACATAATTGAAGCCAATTATTCATTATTTGTGTAAAGGTATCATTCTGAGTTAATGAAAGATTCCACTCAGGACCAGTGTCTTGCCTGTATTGGACAAGTGAGCCAAGATCCAACACGTCTCTCCATATGTCCCTCAAAATTATGCACCTCCAGTCATTCACATCCACAACTAGGTCATAATTATATTTTGTCTGTCAAAAGGGACTTAGAGCCCTTGTGAAGTCATGAACCTAGTCACCAGAATGACAACTAACTGTACCCCTGTCGTTGCCCAGTTTTGTGAGTGTGGAGTCAGTGTGCCTAACATCAGATTCACCAACAATTAAAATAATTTGATGTATTAGATGGATTACAGTCTAGTTTCTGGTGACCCTTTACTATGTGCAAACATGGTGTTGATGTGGTTGGTGGATATCTGGGGTGACCTCCTCTTATTAGTGCTAGGAGGCTTCAGTGGTGACCTTTGTGTTTTTTTTTTTTTACAACCCCTAAGTATAAGAGAATATCTGCTAACTGAAGTTAATCTGCATCATGTTTATATAATTATTGTATACAGTATTGCAACTATCCTTGTTGTTTCTGTTGTTGTGCAATTTCTTGCTTTTTTCACATGTTTCTCGTTTTCTAAGCTTCCAGGCTAAAACTGGTCCTTTGGAATCCATGCTCCACCTTGGTTAACAAATTGAAATAAATAAGCAAGTCTCACAGTTTACTGCGTTTGTGATGAGATGTGGGTCTTGGATTTAGGGTGGTCTAAGATCTTGCGATATAATGATTAAATGGCTGCACACTGATTAATACCCAATTACAGCTCTCCCAGTGTGAAAAGAGAAACTAAGAGACATAGCCAGTAAATTGAAAAATGGGAAATACCGTTACTGGGCAGTAATTACACTGTCTGGATGCCAGCAAAGAAGCAATTTAGAGATAAGTGAAAATTGATCAGAAAAGGGAAAGAAAAAAATTCTGATTGGGAAGAAACTTGCAGGTTTTCTGCAAAAAAAAAAAAAAAAAAAACAGTTAAAATTTCCACTTTGGTACAGGAGACAGTTTCCAGCTATTTATAAGAAAAAGTACATCAAATGCACTCCGAATTGTTAAAAATAAGTGAAACAATGAAAGAATATATAGAGTTGAATAACAAAAAAAAGCAGCTTTAAGCAGCTATTCAGATGAACTGACAAAACTGGAAAAATTGGGTCT
The DNA here is from genome assembly GCF_019279795.1 of Protopterus annectens. Taxonomy (NCBI): domain Eukaryota; kingdom Metazoa; phylum Chordata; order Ceratodontiformes; family Protopteridae; genus Protopterus; species Protopterus annectens. The sequence continues at coordinate 737,850,530 of NC_056736.1, forward strand.
ATGTTAAATGTTTGAACATCCAAAATGTCAAAGATTATATGGTCGAGATCAAATGTTCGACATAAGGATGTTTGAACATAAAAAAAAAAAAAAACAGAAAAAAGCACTAACAGAGTAGGCAGGGGGGCAAGCCCCCCTGCGCCACCGACACCCCCCTACTTAAACTCAGAGACCGCACTTCAGTGCAGAAAAGGGAAATTCTCCCTATCTGCACCGTACGGTGACGTTGAAAGTCTATCTTCGAGCACTCAAAATTTTGAACGTTTGGTCTAGACTATGTAAGGTTCGAAATTTTGAGCGTTCGAAGATTTGACAGGTACCCAAAAAATCGAGGCTGAAATAAAAAAAAAAAGTATGTCTGGCTGAGCACAGGAAGAGCTGTTTCAAAAACAGAAGACAGTGCACATACAAAATCTGAGTCTTTCTGCTGTATTAAAGGAGGAACAGACTGCATATATTTTATGAAAGTACAGATAAACAATTGGACTGGGATTTCAGAGCAAGATCTGTTAAATGTGAGGGCTTGTTGTATGTATGCTCCAAATCTGGCCATGAAAATGTAGAGCAGACTTATATTAGTAAAAAGGGAAAGGTAACTGGGGACAGCAGAATGTTTGCAGAAAATTATTATTCACTGTAAAACAAGGAGACTTAAGTTTATCCCAGCAATCAGTGAATGTCAAAAGGTAGATGTAAAATGTAAGCTGCTATTATCCAGCCTTTTTCCAAATCATTTTTCCTGGAGACATTTCTGGATGCAGAACAGATTAAGGAGGAAAAAAGCATTAGTCAACAAACGGTGAGCCAGCAAATGGAGGATTTTACTTCTCATTCTTCTGACAGTAACAAAATGTCCAGAGAAACTTTGGCAGTAATTTTTTTATTATTCCAAAAGAAAATGTCTGGTAACAGGAAAAAACAAAGGAGCTGACAAAAAGTATCAGGTTTACCTTGATGTTGGGAGATGGAGAAGATCAGGAAGAAGACCAGCAATATTGTGAATTTAGTGAATAAATGGGATGCTACAAAGCATTAGTCCCATTAGACAGGAACAAATATGTGAAATGTGGCTCTGCATGAGGAAGTGACTGAGAAAGACTGGAATTTTGCTGATTGTGTTAAAGTGGTATGTGAACTGAAAAGTATATACCCCCACTTTACATAATTTATGTTTAGAAGGACACTGAATGGAATAAAGATGTAACGAAGTAAAACAATTTTTGTTCTTACCAACATTTGTATAACATTTCACAAAGTAAACTGCATGGTATACTGTAAAGTAATTTTGTATAGTGTGTAGTCAGGGGTATTTTAAATGTGAGGTTGGACAGTCTAATCAGTGACTGCTGATTAAACACTGAAGTACATTTTCTTTGTTGTAAGGTTTCCAGGCTTTACAGCATAACAAGGTAAGAAAAAGTGGATAGAAGTTATGTTAGAGTCATTGTTGTGATCTTGGGCTGCTGGAGAGGGGGATGTAAAAGTGTAATGATCACACTATATGCAGAATTAAGGTAATAACCCCCCCCCCAACTTTACACAGGTGGATAAGCAAGATTACTGCCCCTGGTTTGAATTATAGAGATATTTTAAGCAAATGGGTTTGAAAAACAAATGGTAGATCTTTTATATATGGAAAGTCATTAGCTATTTTTCTTTTTCATTAGTAAGGTCTTCCTCCGGTAGACAAGAAGTCTACAGGTGCATGCAAATAATCATGAAAGGGCTAAACAGTATGTTCTGGGTGAAATAAAGACTCTCATGCATCTGAAAAGTAAATAACTGTACTTTTTCATTACCAACTTGGAGACGAAAAATCTACAGGTTCAAGCAATTCCGTGTGTGATATTTGAACACTGTCTTTTGAGTGAGAAGTACAAGGCCCAGTGTAAAAGGTACTATTTTTACATGTTTACACATTTAAAGGTACCTTTGCAAGTAGATCAGTGAAAAATAAAGTCAAACTGTGGGAAGTGAATAAGTTACAAAAGTAGTCACCTCTTCAACAGTTTTGGTAATTTAAACCCTTTAATACAAGTGTACGATTTAGCTTATTTAAAGGGAAGCATGCAAATGCACTTTTTCTTAGATCTAAAAGTTAATGCTTACTGAAAGCATGCATGCCCTTTTTTAAATATGGGAGGGTAATAGAGATAACAAATGAACAGACAGCCATTAGTGTAAGTAGGAACACAGGCTGTAGCATGCTCTTTGGCATCAGTAACTTTAAATTTAGATTAGGTAATGCCTGCGAGTGTAACAGTTGATTTGGCACAACTGCTCCTATCTGGAGGGGAAGACTTCACTGATTGAAAATGTACATAGCTTTATGTGTTTGTTGTCAATTTACAGAGGATAGGGAGTCTGAAAATGTATTTATTTATTTTTTTGTTTGAGTGCCTTCATTGAAGCAAAATCTTGAAAATGTCACATGGGTTCAAACAGAGATGAGAAACTGCAACTACATAAAACATCAGTGCACATAAGCCAAATGTCAGAACTATACATTGAAAAGAACTGTTACATATAACAGATGGGAGTAATTCATAACAGCTACTCTGTCCATATTATCATGGAATGTAAACTGCAAAAAGCAATGAGTACTGAATTAAATTAAGAACTGCAGGACATAAGCAGCAATACTGCAGGAGACTTATTTGGGTGGAAATGAGCATGCAAATTAGACAAGGAAAGGAATTCAGGGTGGACATTCAGCAGAATATCAGGGACAAAAGAAAAGTGGGATAAAATGCATATTGCTAGAGGGACTCCAACAGTGATTAGAACAGGGGAAAAGCAATACTGGTAGATTTGGGGTAGTAGGGGGGTTACTGGTAGGAAAGTAGGCATACCACAGACATGCATTTATATTCTACCTACAATAGCTATTATACAGCCTAACAGAATTTGGGGAGAAATAAGTTTCCAAAGTGGAATATTGCAAATTAGGTTCAAGTCCTTCTGTACCAGAGGACTTAGAAGGAAAAATATAACAAAAAGGGTAGATTTCTGACGAAATATACGAATGTTAGGTATGGAATATGTGAAATCAATTGCAGGAAAACAGGCAGAATTTACATTGTATTTTCCAGGGTACAATAACTAGAAAAGAATGGACAGAAATTATATTCCACAGGAATGTGTGTATTTAATTAACTGAAAGCTTTTAAACACATCTAATAACTATTTCAGATCATGCACCAATAAAAATTAAGATAAAAACGCAGGGTAATGAAGTAAAAATGAAACAGGCCCTTTTACTTATCTGTTAAGAGAAGAATGTAAGGTGTAGATTGCGAAAAATCATTTGAGAATTATTATGGAAGATCAAAATTTCTTCAGAAGAGATATCGAGTTAGTAGGATAAAATTAAACTTCAAAAAATGGTAGAAATAAGAGAGAAAGAGGTATGAAAAAAAGAACAGGAATTATTTGGAGGGGTTGACAGAAGTTAAAAGTATTGAGCAATAAGAGGAATCTCACAGAAGAAGAGAAACAACCACAATGTGCTAAAGGGAAATAAGGGATTTGGATAATATACATGAGTTTAGAAAGGCTGCTGTTAAGCAACTATTTCTGATAAAAATGTCTAGGATGCAAAAACTTTTAGCATTATGATTTGGGCAACAAAAAGCAGAAAGGGTTTCCGCAAAACTTAGGGAGTCTATAACTAGAAAAGTGACTGTAGTGATATCAGAGATATACTGAACATTTTATGAAAATCTGTAGAGAGCAGGGGAATATGAAAATGAAAGTGAACAAATGGAAATATTTATTGAACACTTGATTTTTGCAAGGTTAGTAACAGATTAGGCTCAACACTTAGAAGCTAATTTAGGAAGACAAAATAAAAATGGTGCTATATAATCAATCAACAGGGAAGTCTCTATTGTACAGCTAGCATTTTGGTAGAAGTTTGGAAGATGGGATGGAAGAAAGTGATAAAGAGTTGGAAAGTTTTGTTTAACGATATTTAATAAGGCTGAGACATACCTGCATCTTGGAAGAAAGCTGTGATGGCTCTACTACCCAAACAGGGTGAAGACATTTCAGACCAAACTTCATATAAACCCATTTCTCTTTTAAAGCATTACTGTTTATGTCTACACCAGGTATGAAATGGCAAAAGTGTTGCCAAAATTGATAGATGTGCATCACTGTGGTTTTGTGAAGGGAGATAAACATTTGACAGTGTTAACAGAACAATGATGATGAAGAGGGAAGCAGAGTTTAAGAAAATGCCATTACTGATGGCATGTCTTGATGCAGAAAATTCATTTGATAGAGTCACTTGTAATTGTACGCGTACAACTACCATTTGTGTTCCCTAATAGAATAACAGGGTTAATTAGGATATACAAAGGGTCATAGGCAGAAATTAAGGTGGGAAAGTTCCTCTCCAACCAGCAATGTTTGAACAAATGAACCAGGCAAGTGTATCCTATTTCCCCTTTGTTCTAAGCATTATATTTAGAGTCACTGGCAAAGGAAAAAGGACTCAAATTCAAGGATATAACACATGTGGTAACCCAGAAAAGTTAGCTTTATTTGCAGATTGCATTATTTTCTACTTAAATCCAAAAAGGGATATCTCAGTGTTGTGGAACATTTGGAGATGTTTTCAGTTTTTTCAGGATATAAAATAAATGAAGATAAAACAGAGACTAAGCAGTTAATGATATATTTATACATGAATTGTTTCAGTGATGCCCATATTTCTGGGGACATGATTAGATGAAATATTTAGGTGCATAAACTAAAAATGATTCTATTATGGCATAACAGTATGTGGGAAGAGATTAAACAAAAATAAAACACACTGGGAAGCTAGAAGCTCTGGATTATGGATATAGATAGTAAGATACAAGCAGTGAAATGTGTCTAGTCTCTTGACTTTTACATAAAAGCCTGTGTTTATGTGGGTTTGCAGCTTAAGCTCCACGGATCCAGTTTTGGCGTCCTGCAGACAAGGACTGTTTTGTAAGTTTCTGAGCACCCTACACCTTTCTGTGTTGGAAGGAAGCCTTCTAGCTTATCAGTGGGAGTGGTAAGCACTAGGTAGCCTATCTACCACAAGAGGAGTGTTTCTGGCCAAGAAAGTGTAGTTTATTGGCCGTTTGCACAGTTTTCCCATCTCTTTCGAATTTCTGGTTTAAAAGCCTGTGTTTACGTGGGTTTGCACTTGTTTACGCTTCACGGATCCAGTTTGGGCATCCTGCAGATTACAAGAGCAACAGGAAGGAGAAAAGAGATACTCTAAGTGCCTCCATTTTGATTTTTTCATAATTTACTGCTCTCTGCACTTGTTTTTTGTGGTTTTAATTTATCTGCATTAAACTGTACTTGCCTTAATATTGCTATACACTCAAGTATGCTAGCTTGTACTGCATTTAAAGTATTTTTGCTACTGTTCTAACTGCTTTTCTGCAAAACAAAAAAAAAAAAAGTTCTAAGCTTGTTTCCCACCTTTCGTGTAACTAATCTAGTCCAGATACAGATTTGCTGTATCCAGGACGGTTTTGTAAGTTTCTGAGCCCTGCAGAACTTTCTGTGTTGGAGGGAAGCCTTCTAGCTTATCAGTGGGAGTGATAAGCACTAGGGTAGCCTATCTACCACAAGAGGAGTGGTTTCTGGTCCAGAAACTGTAGTTTATTGGCTGTTTGGGCATTTTTTCCATCCCTTTCAATGTTCTGCTTTAAAACCCTGTGTTTGCACACCGTGCAGTGGCTGAGGCAAACTATTACCGGTGCCAGAAAGTCTGCTCTTCAATTTTCCCCTTAGAATGCACTTGCTCTTTTACTTCTTGCACTTCAATTAGCTTAATTGGCTAGCACTTTAACAGGCATTTATTGTAGCACACTTAGGTGCTATCAGCACTAGCTGTTTCTACGCAGTAACAGCACCAGTACTTATTAGTTATGACCACCCCTCCTGGTATGATTGTAGGGCAATTTCCTATGCTTTCTCCTGCTAACCTGGTGCACTTGGGCATTCTGAGACAGTGGCAACTGTCTAATGTACACAGACAACCCTCTCCTCTTACCTCCCAACATTAATACCTGTGAGAGATGCACTTGTATCACCAAACTGGAAGCAGTGCATGCTCCAACCAGGACTGGACTAGATGGTCAAGAGAAGATCAACACATCCAACTCACAACATAGAACACACAGCCCTCCAAAACACCAACCATCACCACATAACATATGAACTCAGGTCACTGCACAGCAAGTACAAATATAACTCAGTCATTGTCCATGTGGATGTGAATGACCTGAGAAATACCTCCCTGGACTACATGAAAAGAAATGTGATGGAACTCTCAGATTATGTGGCCCAGGCAGGTATGACCCTAGCCCTGAGCAGTATTCTACCATCACCCAGAATGCAGGCCAGTCAATCACTCCAAAACTGTAATTAAGGACAGGAAGAGCAAATTGGTTTACAGCTTGGATTTTATTCCGAGATGGTAACGCTGTTTTCACAATTAAAGCCTTCTAAAGTATTCCTTACTAAGTTTTATTCACATTTTATTGTTGCTCTTTCATCAATTCCCAAATATTTATACACTCCTTCTTGCTCAAGTTCTTTTATATCACATTGTTGTACCAAACTGATGCTTTCCTGGTGCTGCAGTTTTCCTGCTTTAAAGGTTGCTTTTGCACACTTATCAAGACTAAATTACATTCTTACATTATCTGAAAAAGTTTTGACAACCTGCAACTGTGCTTTTAGTTCCTCATCTGATGAGTTATACAGTTTTAAATCAACAAAGAGAAGATGAGAAGTCTTCACACACACTTGTTTTGGAGCCAAATTATAGCCATGGCCTAAGCTGTTAAGTAAACAGCTTAATGGGTTAATGGCAAGGCAGAATAGCAACAGTGACAGAGAGTCACCCTGGAATATCCCCCTTTGAATTTTTATCCCTGGGATGATTATCTGTTCTTTATCAAGGCTTAATTGCAAAGTGGACTGCCACTGTTTCATAGTCACTGTAATGTAGTTGATCAGTGTAGGGTGCATCTTATACATTTTTAAGCACTCTTTTATCTATGAATGTGGGATACTATGAAATGCTCTTTTATAGTCAATCCATGCCATACTTAAATTCTTCCCCTTTTTTACAGTTCTCCAGTATGACTTTAACAAATGATCGTTTGTTCCATATACTTTCTTTTATTGCCCTTTTGTTCTACTGCCATAATTAAGTTTTCTTCTAAATTACTATAAACTGTCAGCATCAATTCCCGTGTACAGTTTATGCGTCGTCAAAGGCAAGTTATTGATCTATAATTTTTAGAGTAGCCTTCAGGTTCACTCTTAAGTAGGAGCATTGTTTTGCCTGTTGTTAGCCAGGTTGGTGTCTGTTCGGGGTGCGCATATAAATAGTTCTTACCCATGGATCTTCATGCAAAGATGTTAATACTTTTAACCAAAAGTTAGGCATTGCATCTGGGCCTGGGGTTCTCCAATTAGGGGCTTTTCTTAACTTTGTTTCAAATTTTCTGGCTGTTACTTCATCCCATTTCATATCCTGCACCTTTAAACTTCTTATTCTTTCTTTTACTACTTCTATCCGTTTAGCATCTTATAGGTTCATAGGTTGGTACTAGGCTATCGGCGCTAGGGCCTATACAAGCCTAGCCATAAAAATTCCTTGGCTATTTCTTCCCACGATATTTACTTCCCTGGACCCCTTGTCTAGCAAGTCGACTGACGTGATCCCAGGATGAATTTCCTATTTCCCATCCAATCGTCAAGGTTCCTTTTGAAGAGGGCCAAACAGGCGCTCTACTTGACATGTACGGGCAGTCTATTCCAGACTCTGGGGAGTCTCTGGGTTAGGAACCTATCCCTCCAGCATGTTTTGTTCATTGTGATGAGAAGGTTTAGATCCCTGGAGCATGTGGCTCTGAAGGATTGGGATTTGTTTAAGTGTAGCATGTCCAACAGCTCTGGGTTTGACATGGCTTTATATGTTAAGCAGAGATCACTTCTGAGTAGACTATATGAGACAGAGTATAGCTGGAGTTTTTTTTAGACGGCCAGCATAGGCCATCTGCTTTAGGCCTGTGATTCTTTTAGTGAGGTATTTCTGCAGCCTTTCCAGTTGTTGCAGATGTCTTGAGAGGTACATACCAAATGGGGCATTGTATTCTATAATGGGTCTAATGAGGGATGAGTACAGTGGGACAATGACCTTTTTTCTGGATGAAAAGCCCTTAGTGATGAGATGCGCCACATAGAAGGATTTCCTGACTGTTGTGGAACTGTGGTTATCGAAGGTGAGACCACTGTCCACCTGTGTCCCTGAGTCTCATCACACTTTTGGTGTTTAGTGTACTGCCACCTATGTGATAATTCACAGGTACATGTTTTTTCCCAAAGGGGATAACTATACATTTCTTGGCACTGAGCTTGACCCATGGCTCTGGCACCAAGCATCTGTTGTAAGGCCCTTCTGTAGAATATCCACATCATTTGGGGATTCAATAATGGCTCCCAGTTTGCAGTCATCTGAGAACTTTGTTAGCCAGAGTCCCTTAGTGTTGGCCTATACTTCAGAGAAGTAGATGCCAAACAAGAGCAGTCCCAGGACTGAACCCTGAGGTACTCCACTTGTCTGGAGCTGGATTTGGAGACGGCTACTTTTACAGTGTGGGTTCTGTCAGTAAGTCAGTTGGCAATGCATCGAGTGATGCAGGGATTAAAGCCCAGCTTAGTAAGTTTATCTATGATTCCAGAGTGGGGGATGGTGCCAAAGGCCTTGGCGAGGTCCAGATAGGCTGTGTGGACCGCCTTACCCTCGTCCACAGCTCTGGAGACTGATTCAAAGAAGTCAATCAGGTTCAGGAGACAATATCGTCCCTTCACGAACCCAATCTGGGTGGGGTCCAGTGTTTGAAGGTTGCCAAAGTCTTTGTTTATAAGTTCTACGATAATACGTTCCATAGCCTTGCAGATCAGGCTCCTCATACTGATGGGGCGGTAGTTCCCAGGATCCAAGGTGGATCCCCCTTGTGGAGTGGGATAACTGTAGCTGTGCGCCACTCAGTGGGCACGAAGCTTGAGGTGAGGGTATGATTAAACATGACACTTGGGTGAGGTGCCAGTTAATTTTGTAGTTCATGTAGTACACAGCCTGGGATGTTGTCTGGTCCCATGGATGCTGTATTCTTAGCTTTGGAGAGTGCGTTTTTTTACCTGTGTGCCCATTATTACCAGAATTTGGCAATCTTTCGGTACTGAGATGGGATCTTCAGGGGGTGAGAGGGAGGTGAAGTTGGCACTGAATCAATCTGCCAGGATATTGGCAATATCCTTGGGATCAGTATATTTAATGCCATTCTGTTGCAGCTCACAGCAGATATGAGCATTGCCATTTAGATTCTTGACATAGCTATAGAATGCCTTGTGGATGACTTTGGAATCTTTGGCAATTTTATTTTCGTAACTAGCTTTGGAGGACTTTATGAGGGATCTCAGCTTCTTACTGAGGCTGGTAAGGGAGTTTTTTGTATCCTGGGATTTTTCTCTTTTCTGCAACAGTTTCTTCCTTTTGTTGTAAAGTTTATTTATGGCAGGGGACCACCAGATTGGCTTCCTTTTTTTGGAAGAGAATGTCTTGGTTCTATTTGGGATGGCATGATTCATGCACGAGTGGATGTGCTCGTACAGTGACCTAGTGTAAGATTCAACAGTCGATCTTTCAGTTCCCGTCTGCATGGGTGTCATGAAGTTTGTCACGTCTGACTTGAGTAGCATGAAGTTGGGTTTGGAGAAGTTTTTTACGGAGGTTTCCTTACTGGGGGGTGGGGGAGGGATGTGGATGTCAAGGGTGATTAGCTTATGGTCAGACCTGACCAACAAGAGGGTGACCATAGGTGTGGAGCATTGATTTCCCTTGGTAATGACCAGGTCTAGGATATTGGAGCCCCTGGTAGGACTATGGATTAGTTGATCCTTTAAACTTCTTATTCTTTCTTTTACTTCTTCTATCCATTTAGCATCTTATAGGTTCATAGGTTGGTACTAGGCTATCGGCCCTAGGGCCTATACAAGCCTAGCCATAAAAATTCCCTGGAAGTTATGAATTCCATGAACCACTGGGCAAAGGTGTTGGTACATGAGTAGTTTTCCCAGTTAATGGCCTGGGTAGTTGAAATCACCCAGTATTAGGGTGTTTGGTTGTATCTTAATATTTTCCAATATGTATCTTTATGTTCCACAGGAGCTTCATAGGTGCGGCTCTAAAATGTATCCATTTCCTATTTTTTTTTTTTGGCAGTCTTTCAATTCCTTTTACCTTGTTTCCCAATTCTCTATAAAACTTTTTTGGGTCATCAATAAATTGCTTAATTTGTACTTTTCCTTTATATATTTATCTGTGTATCTTCTAAGTTTTGCTGCCTGTGCTGAGATTTGTAGTTTATTTGCGATAGTGCATGGTAGATCCTGGTCGGTTCTAATACTGTGCATTGCTTTTATCACATCTTTCTTAGTATTTTTGTTAATCTATTTCCTCTTCTATAGTCTTCTAACAGTGACATTTCTTGTCTTAATTGCTTTATAGTTTTCTCTGTTTAATACTTCCATGATGGTATTCGATTCCTCCCCTTCCTTTCCGTCGCTACCCTGTGTTCTTCTGGTAGAACTTCATCAGTTATTAATTTAGCAGCGCAGTAATATATCCTGTTTACTTCTGTTATATCACATGGATCTCTATGAACAGTCCTAATTACTGTGTTAATTTGTTTTATAAGACTTCTGACTTTTTGGGTTTTATTGACCTTCTGCAGTCGATTTCTCTCATTGATCTTAATATATCTATGTCTATTAAATCAAGCAACTCTTCTCTTAGCTCATTTTCTTCCAAACTGAGGGCACATCCCTTGTTTTCCATTTCCTGCGGGCATTCTATAGAAAGTTCTATAGCATCTTCCTGTGGCACCTTCTCTTCAATTTCATCCTGTGCCATCCACTGCTCTCTGTCATATGGGAACTCACTGGCCTATCACTCCTCAACATTGACTGCATCAGAGTTTCCACAGTTTCCTGTTCCTTTCCTTGCTGTCTAGCTTCAAGTGAACGTTTTTTGCTGTGGAAGGCTCCAAAACATCTTGATATGGCACCTGAAAAAATTGCTTCCTGTTCCACTGGTTTCCCGTTAATTTGGATATCCACTGCTTTATCTTGCTGTGCTGCTTTCTGCATTCGATTTTCAACACTAAATCCTTCCCTTTGCAGGTACCCCATAACCCCAGTTTCTATTCCTTTAACTTCTCCATTACTAATCTTCTTTTTGACTTTTTCTCTGTCTTCTTATTTTTTTGTATTGTAAAGATTTCCATGTCTGGATTCCTTTGCCAGTATTTCTCTCCACATATCTTCGGCGCATCTCTTTTTGTATGGGTTAGTTTTGCTTTCTCCTTTGTAAAAATATTACACCATATTAAATCTATTTTTCTTTTCCATGTCCATACTTCTTTTTCAGATGTCTCCTGATCTTTCCGTTTCTCCTTACTTTGGGGACTCGCTCCATGTTGTGATGTAACCTGTGTTAGATCTTCTACACCAAATCATTCACTTTTGCAGGCATTCCAGAACTTCAACTTCTATTTTTTTTAAATTCTACTTTACTAATCTTCTGCCAATAGGAATGACTGTTGTAGGGGATAAGAAAAAAAGGTAAGAGGGGTTGACATTTCACGGAATTCTGACAAAGGAACCAACATAATGGGAGCAAATAACTAGACAGGGAAAGAGTGGGATGAGGTCAAGATGACATTTAGACTGCAGGCTACAGATTGCCTTCCCTACCAGGGATTGATATCAGAGTGGCAAAGAAGGGGATAGGGGAATCTTAAGTGAAATACCTATTCTGGCAGAGTTTCTAGTTGGATCTAGAACAGATGCAGCTGGTAAAAAGGGATAACTAGACTGGAATGCAATTTACAAGGCAACAATGAGTAGACATATGTATGGCTTTTAAGTATGCAAAAAGCCCAGGTTTAGGATCTTTGATTGAAGAGTTTGCATACACATTTTTATACTACAAGCAGACTTCAATTAATTTTCCACAGGTAGACAGCAAAATTTGGAGGTGTGATGGAGAAGAATGACTTAACTGGGAACATATGTTTTGGGAGCATAATGAGCTGGGAGATTTTAAAAAATTCCCTACAGTGTACTCTGTCGGAAATATTTGGTCAGCAAATGGCTGTAACTAAAGAAATGATTATTTTGAGCTTTGACACATGAATTGTCTAGCACAGTACGACCTATACGAGATATTTAAAAACGGGAAGGAGCAAATTATATAGAAATAAATGGAAATTGTTGGAACAATATATGCAGAATAATGTTCAGGAGGAGAAGTGGGGTTTATGGGAAGGCAGGAGTTTAGCAATTTATGTAATGCTGGACTGATGATATTTACAAGGAAAAGAAAAAAGATATGTGATGTAAAATGTAAATAAATGGAAAAACATGTTAATAAAGTTTTTCTGTTAACCTGTGTCTTGCGTGATAACTTAAAAGAGGTGTTTTTTAAAAATCTGATGATGTAAAATACTCAATTAGAAATAGTTTTGATGTCATTCTTGTAACAAATGACTGTATGTAGATTGTGTCATATGCCTGGTGTGAACTTTTTTCTATCTTATATATGCACAGTTATCTATTATATATATTATAACTTATAGCAACTATTCTCCTGGGCCTCCACAGAAAATGGGTACCATAGCCCAGCTAGACTTTCCCAGTAAACAAATGTCAATAAATAAAGTTGCTTGTCAGGATTTAAAGAATCTGTATTTCACAAGTGTATATATTGGGCTCTGATACTTTCTGTATATCTATGATTTTGACTGTGCAAATTTCAAATGGATTCTGACAAGATGGCTGTATGTACTAATTACTAATAAGTGTCGTGGCTGAGCTTTTCAACTATCTCCTTTGGCCATAAGCCTTGTGAGAAGCTATAAAACAGGACTCACAGTGACTAATAAAGATGACCAACTTAAAACAGAAAATGAAATCTAGATCTGGCACACACACTGTAAGACTAGTCTAAGCCATTCTAATCTTTTGAGGAAAATCTCTGACATGGCAGCTCTTATGGAAGCAGCTAACAGCATATTTACATTTTAGAGTATCAGTGCCAGTACTGTATACTACAGACAAGTCTTCCTTTGCTCTAAAATGAAATTTTGATAAGGAATCAAATGCGGCAAACAGTTTAATGTTTGAACATCTAAGGCACTTATATAGTCCATTTACCATATTTATCTTAGTAACCAACAATCCTCATCAAATGATAGAGATACCAAGGGAATGTTTTTCCCATTTGGTATGATGCAGAGACAGACTTAATTGAAGGATATGCATCATGAGAATTATATAAATGAGGTCTGAAACAGATGTGCATTCTGTCAGCCTTTTTAGGTATGGAGATTGAATATGGATGATGATTCATGTGCAGAATGCTGTTAGAAGTGGATCCATGACAAATCAATGAACGGACAGATGGACAAAAGTCATATGATCGAAACCATATGATCTATCAATGAATCCATTGAAAAGAAATCCAGTCAAAAACATCACCCACATACAACAGAAAAAATGTTCTTTTGCAGAGGGCACCCCCCCCCTCCCCTCCTTGGACACCACCACCCTTTGATAATTATTTATACCAACTCTGAGATCGTACTACAGGACATATTTCCTGATGTCTTGTGTAATGCAATCTCAGTCAGAATGGTTCAGCGGACAGAATTTTGCAATCATATGACTTTCGACAATCTGTTCGATCATTTCATAGGAACCCATTAGAAGTACATCTCTGCTATACAGTGACGGAAGGATGCCAACCATAGAGTGCTCCTGCAAGCTTGGTTCAGCCATTCAGATGTCTGAAATTTCTCTAGGTTTTTCTCTCCCGAAATGAAGATTTCTGTATGTTATTGCTCTCCTGAACCCTTATCCTAATATTTTCTTGGAAGTGCACAGTGTGTTGAACTTATTTAAGGCATTTCTATCACAGCACACTACACAAATAGTCTGGACTGGTATTTTAGAACATTTGTGATATGGACTGACTATTTTGATCATCAGCATTTCATCACCCATTTTGTCTACTGTGAAAAATGCCACATGTTGCAATCATGTGATTGTGAAACCAGTTATTAAAGATGGATGTGTTACTGGGATATTTTTTGCACTGATCTGAATGAAGTTTTTAAACTCATGATTGGTATCCTTCAGATGATTTCTTTGATGATCTAGGTTTTTGGGCTGCTGTTGTCAGCACTGTTTGTTTTGCCTTGACAATGTCAGTCTGTGGTTGAAACAGTGATGTTCTTGGGGTTCCTGACTTTAGTTAGCTTTGTCTTACTCTGTGCAGACATTATGAGCCGATGACCAAAATACCAGTATTTTACTACAATGTTTCATTTAGGACTTTAGGATAATGTAATTTTCATAGGTAGTTTGAAACACCACATCCTTTTCTTTACATTTTCTTTATATTACAGTAGTTTATTGTGTAAGTGTGTTTTCAGCGGGTTTACATCTATCTTACCTGTTAAACCAGTGTTGCTGCCCCCCCCGATTTTTAGAATCTGTTATATTATGGTTATGTTACTACTATTAGCTGTGCTGTGATTACACACAACAGTTTTACTGAGAATTAACTTAATTTTTTGATTTGATTCTTCCGTTTTCTTTTCTGGTCATTTAAAGTTGCATCCCCATCTCCATTTTAGCTAATTACAAACTGCTTATGTAATGAAGCACTTCAACGGACTACCAGATGTTAAAACAACAAAGGGACTGACTTAGTTCTCGATGTATTTTTTTCTGCATTACACTGAAATATTCATTTGCAAAGGTCTTATAACCAAAGGAAGGCTGCAGAAAGGCAGGAGTAAAATTTGACGCAGCTTTGGTATGCCTAGCTAGCAAAACTTCTTCAATACTGATAGGATTAGCCACCAATGAAACCTTTGATCCAGCATGATAACGGAGGATACAAATGTAGGAATCAAACATACTTACGGTCTATTTGACTGCACTGAGGTCAGTGATGACAATTTCAGATTAGAAAATAACTTCTTAAACCTTATTCTAAGTGTCTGAATGTCAGCACCATCCTTGGAAATGGAACCTGGATAAGTGCATTTGTGTCTTTTGAGGCCTAATTTGGAGGGTTCGCCATTACTAATCACCAACAACTCATGCTTTTCTTTCGCTCCTCTTCCTAACTTTTACATTTATAAAATAAGGCTGCAAGGATTCAGTAACAAAAAACACACTTACTTCTGGTAGAAAAACAAACATTCATTTTCCACAATAACAGGCAGTATTTTATCAACATTTTGAACAAAGTTCACTGAAGAAAACCAATAAACGGTTGAACAGCACAAGGTAATACACATAGGCAGAAAGTACAGTTGTGTACACGTAGCATAAATGTAGATGTTTGAGTGTATTCAATGTTGCAGTCATCACACATTTCGGTTATCCCTGCCAGGGTAGCCCTCGACCGTCCCGAATACCAGAGGCTTAGTATGTCTACATCTGTTGCTGTCGCTTCAGGAATGACGTCAGGTCGTCAGTAGTAAAACGTAAGGCAGCTGACACCATTACATCAGTTTTTCTTGCCCTGTCAGGAGCCCCCAATTGGGAGCCAGGTTATGGTGGAAGAACCCCACCAGTAGAAAGTAAATACCATAATGTCCCTTGAAAGGAGAGAGAAAGAAAGAAGAGGGGGATGGAGGGAGGGAAACCAGGACTGCAACAGTGAATACACTTCAACATCGACATTTATGGTAAGTGTACACAACTGTACTATGTTCTTCGTGTTTTGCTGTTGCAGTCATCACATTTGGGTTGATTCCCAAAGCTGTGGAAAAGGGTGGAGGAAGTCAAGGAGACTAGGGGCTGGCTATGATTTCCTGCAGAACTGCAGTGGCAAAGCCTGCCCTGGATTTGGAGAAAATAGGCAAGTGGTAATGTTTGGTGAAAGTGTGAACAGATGTCCCTGATGGGGACTCCTCTGAGGAAAGCTGCAGAGGTGGATGCTGCTCTGGTGGAGTGAGTCCTGACCCCCTTAGGGGAGTTTA
>NC_056736.1:738400919-738553419 GCF_019279795.1 Protopterus annectens
TCCAAGTGTATGTGATCCGCTTATCCAAAAATTATTTGAGGTCTGAGTATGGCGGGGGGGGGGGGGGTTGAGTATAAATGAAGAGAGAGACAAACACAGATGGAGTGTTATGTTGAGTACATAACTTCTTTATCCGATGTTGTCAATCTTCATTTAATCCTTTACAAATGGGACAGTATCCCCAGCTACCTAAAATCCTGGGTGGACTCACGGAAATATATTCTTGAGCAGCATCAAGTCAAAGAATGATCTTCCCCTAGAGACCAAGTCCAGTTTGTAATGAGTAATAAGGGTATGGGGAAGAAGCCCAAGTAGCTCCTGCATATATATCATCCACTGAAGCTCTAGATTGAAAGACCGCTGAAGTGGCTACAGACTTTGTAGAATGTGCTTTGACAGGTTTAGGCAAGGTTAATTTATTCTTATAAATGAATGAAATGCAGTCTTTCAGTCACTTACAGAGAGTAATCTTGCTAAATGCCTTGCCCAAATTTGCACTGGGAAAAGAAACCCACATTTGACTTGATTGTCTTATATCTTTCGTTCTTTGAAGGAAGAAACTTAACGGTCTACGGACATCTAGTAAATGCAGGGCATATTCTCCTTTGTTAGAATGATTTGGGAAGAAAACCAGTAAATTAATCATCTGGTTAAGATTAGCCTCTGATACTACCTTGGGTAGAAAGCAAGGGTTTTTCGTAAAGATACCTCATGCTTATGGAAAATTATTTAAGAGGGTTCAGACGATAAGGCCTGGATCTCTGAAACCCTCCTGGCGGAAGTAATGGCTAAAGAAACAGCGTCTTCCAAGATAAAAACTTCATATCACATTCCACAGAGGGTTCAGAGGTGGAATGTATTATTGCATGTAGTAATATGTTCAGGTACCGAGAAGGAGTGGGATCTTTGAACAGGGGGTTTAACAAAAGTGTGCCTCTTAGGAACGATTTACAAAGTCTATGACAGGCTAAAGAATGTTCTTCTAAACCATCATGAAAGTTAGGGATTGCAGCCAACTGTAGTCTGTTAGCGGAGGGAGGAGCTCCAGCATTGAACAGAGAGGATAAAGTCTAAAATATGCTCCATGGAAGCAGAAAAGGGACCATTTTGCTTTTCATGGGCCCAAATGGTAAATCTCTTCCATTTACTGGAGTACAATTTTCAAGTGGAAGGTTTATGAGCCAACAAAAGGATGTGGCATACTAGAGAGGAAATATTAGGACGCCTGGCAATTAATGGAATCGGAGGATCCACACAGTCAGCTTGAGGTTCAAAACGTTTGGGTGAACAAGACCATCTGGATGGGACAGAAGTTCTGGTGCTGGGTCCAGAATCCAAGGTTGTCAACTTGAGTGCTTTCTGTAAAAATTTGGGGATTAGAGGCATCAGGGGAAAGACATACAGGAGATCAGGGGGGGCAACTGTGAGGAAAGCGTCTCTGGGTGACCTTCCCTGAGGGGGAATTAGGGCAAAGTAATTGTTGCAGTTGTTGTTGAGGGGAGACGTGACCAGGTCGCAGCAAGGTTGATCCCAATGACAGAAAATCATTTTCAACACTTCCAGATCGAGAGACCACTCATGAGGCTGAAAGGATGCATCTGCTCAGCTAGTCTACAAAAACATTAACTCTCCGGAATGTGCGTTGCTATCAGAAAGCAGTTGGAAAAGGTTGCCCACTGCCACACTCTTAGAGCTTCTCAACAAAGGGATTAACACTTGGTTACTCTCTGCTTGTTCATGTACCAAACCACTGACACATTGTCCGTTTGAATTGCAATAGTCCCCTGAGGAAGAGCTGTATGAAAGACCTGCAACACAAGAAGCATCGCACTTATCTCCAGGACACTGATGTGCAAGTTTGCCTCTAATGGGCCCAAGTTCCTTGGACCGTCTTGCCCAGATAATGCCCCCACCCCATCTGGGAGGCATCTGTGGTCACTTTGGCAGTGGGTTCTGGAAAAACAAAGGGACAACTATGAAGAATTTGTTCAGAATGTAGCCACCAAAGAAGATCCATTTTGCAATGGTTGGTGATCAGGACTTGGTCTGACAGAGGGTGGTGAAAGATAGACCACTGGGAAGCTAGTAGCCATTGCAGAATTCTCATATGTAACCCGGCTAATGGTACTAGAGTTTTAGAAGCTGCCATGGGTCCTAGAGCTTGCAAAACTAACTGAGCCAGAACTCTCTTTCTGCACATTAACTTTTGAACTTGAACCACAATTCTCTGTCATTCTGGAGGAAGTGATGCTATTGTTGAGTATTCAAGTACTGTCCCTACGAATTCTAAATTTTGTGTTGGAGTTAAATGTGACTTTTCTAGATTTACTGTAATTCTCACGTGGGCACAGATGTTGAGTGTGTAGTCTCTTGCTACTATTAATTGATGCTTGGTCGAAGCGGTTAGGAGTTGTCCAAGTATAGAAACACTCGAGCTGCTACTACTGCCATGCATTTGAACACCCTGGGGGCTGTGGCAAGGCCAAAGGGCAGTACTCTAACAACTGTCTCCCAGCCAGAAGTGGAGGAACTTTCTGGAGCATTTGTCCATTTTTACATGGTAATGCGCATCCTGAAGGTCTACTGAGCACATTCAGTCATCTTTCTTCAGGAAAGAGATAAAAGACCGTGCCATGACCATCTGGAACCTTGTCTGCCAAACAGATTTTTTCAGAACACAGAGATCCAAAATGGGTCTACAGTCCCCTGTCTTTTTTGGCACTAAAAAGAATCTTCAATAGGTTCCGGATCCTTCTTGTTCTAGCAGGACTTCTTGGATGACTTTTGTCCAGCAGTTTCTGAACTTCTTGCACTGCTGAATCCCTCTGACTGGGTGGAACATTGGGTATTTTCTTGTGTGTGGGGGGAGGTTGAAAAAAGGGAATGATACAGCGTCTGGATATGATCTGTTGCACCCAGGAATCTGTAAATTTTAGTCACGCTTTTAGGCGCAAGGACAAGTGTCTCTCAACTGCCTTGGGAGTAAGAAAATCGGGCCTCCCTTCAGATATGCTGACAGGGCTTCCCTGGAAAAGAATCCCTGAAGTCCTAGTTTTGCAGACCACCTCTGCCACAAGGCCAACGTCTTCTGTTTTGGTTACCCCATCTGCCCCCTGGGGGAACGCCCACCACGTTGGTCTTGGAAAGGCCCTTGAGATTTCCAGAACCACATTTTCCACCACTCCTTTGGTGCTAAAAAAAAATGACCTCTGGGGAGTGAAGAAATGTACGCCCAGAGCAGAAAGGGTCTTACCATCCTTCTCACACCTAGATAAAAAGTCTCTTACTTTAGGGCCAAACAAGGAAGTTCTGCCAAAAGGATTGACGAAAGAAGACGAATGATTCCGCAAAGTCACATAGGTGCATCTAGGCAGGTTTCCTTATGGCTACGCCTGTACCTGCTGCTGTAGATGTCCCTTCGGCTATATGAGCGCTCAGTCTCATGGACAAGTTGGACACAGACTTCAGGGTAGCTAACTGGGAAGCCATTTTCTCTTGGACTCGCACAGCTACAGCTCCCGCCAGGGTGTCTGACAACTCTTTAATCAGATCCCATTGGACTCTGGTGAAATGTGCCAAAAAATTGAAGGACTTTATAGTGAAGGTCGATGAAGCATAGACCCACTTCCCAAATATGTTCATAGCCAGAAACTCCCTGTTGGGCAGAAGGAGAGAGGAACTCTCCTCAGCGAATTCCTTTTTAGTGGCAGCTGTTACAACCATAGCATCTACAACTAACTCCCTGACCCAAAACTGTTTATTGTCGGGAGCAGAAAGCATCTTATCAGGTCTTTTAGGAATGTGCTCGATGGTATCTGTATCCTTCCACACCCGCTATGAAATCAACTGAATGAGCTCATCAGCAGGCGACATCACCCAAGACAGACAGCAGGGTGCAGAAAGCCTGCAGGTAAACAGATTCATCATAAAAGGGTTTTGGGACTTCCAGCCAACCTTCTGTTTTAAAATTTCCAGGATGCTTCCAAATGAGACATCTTCAGAGGATGACCTTGGGGACCCTTCCTCTCATCGAAATCTGTCTCCTCAGTGATTGATTCCTGGGGAAAATCCAATTGCTTCCTCTTCTACGTCTTTTTCTGAGGGACCTCCTCAGGGGGATAATCTGGGGAGCTATCAGAAGATGACAGTATCGGAGTCTGTGACACTTGATGCTTCAGCACCTGCTGTCCCAGTGGAGAGGCAGGAGGAACAACATAACTGGGGGGGGGGGGGGGTACCTGTTTTGAGGGGGGAGGTGCCAACTGAGTCCTTGCAAGAAAAAGGGCCATCTGCATAGCCTCAAAGGCCGGCTCACCTGAAGTGGGAAGGGAGCCCAGAATTGAGATAGACTGCTTCGGAACCAGGGTCACTCTGCACTCTGAAAAACCAACCCTTGAGACCGAAGCTGGAGCCAAACTAACTCCAGCTGAAGCTTCAAGGAGCAGTGATGGCTCCGAAAAACCTGGAGTCAAGAACTGTCCCCTGGAACTGACAGGGTAACTACGGCTTTGGGAGGTCTCCAATTCAGAAACAGCTGAAGATCTCAGGGTAGCTACTGGCTCCAAAGAAGCGAACTCCGGAGCTGGTACAGATGGCACGGGAGATCTGGAACAGAGGATTCTAAGACCTACAAGGAGGTTAGAGGAGGAGTAATTGGTGGTGTAAAGGAAGTTTTGGTACCAAGACCTGAAGGGGTCGGAACTGAAGGGGGGAATGAAAGCCCTCTAGCCCATAACATTTTATTTACTAGCCTCTCAACAGTGAGTTCAGAAAGACTTTTGGTGGAGCAGACCAACTACGCAGAAGGGGACTTAGGCCTCTGCAAAAAAACTTCTGGAAGCTCCACAGCAAAAAGATCAATTGAGGGTAAGTACATAGTTCTAGGCAATGTGGTCTTAGCAGGTGAGACAGTAGTAATTTCCTGTATCAAGGCCTTCAAAGCTGAAGGGCTCAAAATGACAGTCAGTGCCAGAATGGACATCGGCACCAGAGTGTCAGCAGCAGAGGCCTGCAGTTCAATGCAAACTTTCGGAACTGAGTGTTAAAATTTCTCAGCTTTCCGAACCAACTGGGAGATCTGAACTAAGAGACTTCTTTTCTTGCTTTTTTTTCCCAAAATAGCTACTGAAAAATTTCACACTATACAAAAAGTGACAGCAGAAAGAATATTATTTTTAATATTTTTATACATTTAAAAGAAAGAAAGGGGGAAGGGACTATCAAGCAATGACAGTCGCATAGAGGTACACAAGCGTGTTCAGGGGACAGGAAAAAACTATGAAAGACAGAGGGAGGAAACTATCAACGATAACAGTGGGAAATACACAAGTGTAAAGGGAAAATGAATCAACAATGAAACTTGAGGACTACACTAAGTTTAAAAAGAAATATTAAAGGAAAAAGAAGCAGAAACTGTAAAAAAAAAAAAAAAAAAAATTTACTTAAACCCGCTAACACTGTAGAGTAGCAGCTGAATGCGACCATTTTGGAAAGCGGCAAATGAGATCTGAGGTAATTGAGAGAGAGGGATGGATTCTGGGTAGAGTTGAAGCTTGAGAGTTTTGGGCTACAGCGAGCTCTGTAGTAATGGTCGAGTTGGTTCCGATATCAGAACCGAATCCCATCTGTCAAGGATAAAAAGAAGCTGGACAACATCAAATATAATAATAAAAAAAAATTCTTACTCAGACTCAGGACTACTGACCTATATATAGCCACTTTCCACTGACTGACAAAAATAAGTGAAAAAATATCTGTTCAACATATGACCGTCTGCTCTGCGAATTATGTATCAGTGAACAAAGGTAAAATCTCTGGGGGTTCACGAACCACAGGACAGCATTTGAGTGTGTTATCAGCTACTCAGTCAAATAATTGGGATTCACAGGTTTGAGGACGTACAGGTTTAAGTAAAATATGGTACTAGCTAGTAATTAAAAAGCCTGGAGAGGCCAGCAAATAAGAAATATGGAGAACCTCAATGAAAAACAATAAGAAAAGGAGAAAATAAAATTCTATCTGGGAAGAATCCTCTAGCTGTTCAGCAAAAAACAGTTCAAATGTCAGCTTTGCTATAGGAAGTGGCTTCCAATAACTTAGAAATAAATTAAATACACTCGGGTTTAAAAAAAAAAATGTGACAAAATACTTAAAACTCAAACAACAAAAGGCAGGAAAAACTAGCTATTCAGATGAACGGATAAAAATCACAAGGTGAAAATAAGAAAAGCCTGGATGAGCTTCTAAGAACATCAGTTTAAAATATAGTACAGTTAGAAGGCAGAGCATACAGAAAAACTGAGATTTTTTGCTGCACCAGTGAAAAGTAAAAGAACAGACTGCATTAATTTCATGAAAGTACAAATAAGAAACTGGACTGGTTACACAGCAGAATTTGTTAACTTAAAGGGTACATCTAGACATGCTCCAAACCTGGCCATGAGAAAGCATCCAAAACCTGCAATAAAGATGGAACTATACCAGCACACAGAGTTGCTCCTGACATAATTGTGGAAGAAAGAAAAAGTATTCAACCAGGCAGAAGAGAAGCAAGTTTATCCCATTAATCATGAAATGTTGAGAAGCAGGTGAGAGATTCAAGCTGCTGTATCTAGCCATCTTCAGAATATTCTTCTTGCAGATCAAAGGTGTTGTTTGACACAGATGATGCAAAGGAGGAAATAGAGTTTATTCAGCGAGTTGGCTAGTTAGTAGAAAGGGATTCTGCTTCGTATTCTTCTGACAAGAAAGCCCAGAGAGACTTTGCCAGTGAAACATTTTCAATTATTCCAAAGGAAAATACTCAAGTTACACCCTCTCTATATATGACTTATCTATTTTTACTAACCTCCATATCTCTCAAATCACATCTAGGGTAACACTATAAATGTACCAAGATTTGCATTTAACCTGCCTCACAAAACTCATCATTTGCACTTCAATGTGTTCTGAACGTTAGAACTCCTCCATCAACTAAACCACATACAACTTCTTCAAACATGCAAAATCCTACATAACGCCTCTACCTGCCCTTCTCCTTCCTCAGTACCTTACCACTATATCTCCTGAATCGTCCACTGTGTTCTTAAGGTAAAAACTTGCTTGAAATCTGAAACCAAAAAAATAAGTATGGGACAAAGTCTACACTCGCATCGTATAGCTAAACTATGGCACTCTATCCCGCATGCAACCAGAAATATATCTATCCTCCATTTATTTAAGTCCTCACTCAAAGAATCTCTCACTAACTTGGGGCTGAGTATTGTAGCACTATCTACATTAACACATACTACACATTTTACCTCTCATCTTACTATCTAACTGTACTTTGCAACTCCTGCCTTCTCCCTTTTCCTGGAGGGGTCTTATCTTTTCATCACTGCACTTTGCAACTCCTGCCTTCTCCCCTTTCTTGGAGGGGTCTTATCTTTTCATCACTGCACTTTGCAACTCCTGCCTTCTCCCCTTTCCTGGAGGGTCTTATCTTTTCATCACTGCACTTTGCAACTCCTGCCTTCTCCCCTTTCCTGGAGGGTCTTATCTTTTCATCACTTCCATTTTCTTTTATTCTCTCTCTCCCTCATGGCGTCACTTTTCCTTTCTTCTACTCCATAGTACTCATCCCCCTTTCCCTAACTCCCCCACTCCTTACTCTCCTCAACACCAACTCTTCCTATAACTCTTGTATAAACTTCATTTAATTTACATGTCTTTCTGAATCCCATACAACTTCCTCCTTTTCCACATGAAGCAAACTTAATTTGCAGCAGCTACATGTCCATATACTTAAACTAGATGTAAACGGCCTTTGCCTATTATCCCATGTTCTCCTTATTTTTTGCCATCTGCTCCAATGTCTCATGCTCACCATTTTTCTTTTTTGGCCCTAGTGCAACAGATTACATTTCTTATACTTTTTATAGTGATTGTTATATTTGTTTTATAACTTGTCTCTCCTTTTACAATTCTGTATCCTATATGTTTCACTGTCAAAATGTATGTTTATCTATTTTAACTACATATTTAATGCTGTCATACTCTCTGGAGCTTTTCTCCCCATGCTGCCAAAGTAAATGTCTATTACTAACCAGTTGGACTTTCCTTGTAAACAAATGTCAATACTTACATAAAAGCAGAGCAGCTCACTAGAAGACAAAAATTAAATAACCAGTACACCAGTGTCTGCACGAATACTAATCCCACAAGTCTTACTAAGTTGGAGACAAAAACGTTTTATTGAATAAAAGATCACTAGAAGAACTTTAACCTGAGACTTCTGCTGTGAGATGGAGATGAGCAAGAAAAAACAGTCAACACTGTGAATTCAGTAAATAAATGGGAGACTACAAAGAATCAATGCAAAAAAAAAAAAAAAAAAAAAAAAATATATATATATATATATATATATATATATATATATATATATATATGGATCTACTACTATTCACCAAAAGCACATTTCACTGAAACACATTTCACCGTGCACTTTTCACCGAAAACACAATTCACAGAAACACATTTCACCGAAAGTTGTAGATGGCCTTTTCCCCACTGTAGTGCGACCCTGGAGTTAGTATATATAGTAAGGGGGGGGGTGTGTGGGAGGCATATACATGTAATTGCAATATATTACTGTTCTCTGACAATGATATATACATACACCGCCACACCCCCCCCCCCCCTTACTATATATACTAACTCCAGGGTCGCATTTCGGTGAAATGTGTTTCTGTGAATTGTGTTTTCGGTGAAATTAGCTTTCTGTGAAAAGTGCACTCTAATTTGATTTTCGGTGAAATGTGCTTTTAGTAGTAGATCCATATATATATATATATATATATATATATATATATATATATATATATATAGATATACAGATAAAGTAGCTGAAAAAAGACTGGAATTGTGTTGAATGGGTTAAACTGGTGGGTGGCCTCTAAAGCATATACCCCATTTTATGTCATTAATATTTAGGAGGACACTCAAGGGACTGAATAAATAACCGCAAGAAAAAACGTCTTCTTTCAACAGCGTTGTTAAACATACGAGACAGATATACATACAATAATGTCAAAGAAAGCAGACCATAACACTTGATTTTAATACGGTATGCGCTCTCTATTTTAACAAATTTCATTCATGCATTCATTCCAGCATTACATAAATATCCCAGTTCTTACCTTCTTTTAAATTTCACTCCTCCTCCTGAACATTATTGTTCCTACAAATTACATTTATTTCTAGGTAATTTGCACTTTACCTTTTCTAAAGATCCCACCTTCAGTTATTCTACCTCTTTTACAATATTTAGCATTTCAGTTGCATTTGATTTAGATTTTGAGTTTTATTTTCTAGCATTTTTTTTCAGTCAATAGCATTCGAATTAGTAAAGCCTTACTATGGCTGGGCAAATCAGATCAGATCTTGTATCTCAATTCAGAAAAAGAAGTTATGTACCTACCATAACGTTCCATGTGTGTTGTCCATCTTACCTGCATTCTTTACTGATGAGTTCGGAACCGATCCTCGGTTCCGACTCGGCCATTTACCAAAGCTCGAGGTCTTCAACTAGCTCGTCGTTTATTCCCTATCCCATGATCTCTAGTGCCTTCCCCAGATCTTGTTTGTCTGTATACTAATGCTCACGTGCAACTCCCTATTACTTATAAGACTTTATGTGAAGTTGTCCTATCTCGCCTTCATTCTTTACTGAAGGGACAGCATCCTTAGCACCATCTTGCTTGGGTGGCTCACGGGAGTACAGTCTTCAGAACAGTGGACCCAAAGGAGGCCCTGTCCCTGGAGGCCAAATCTACTTTGTAACGAGTGATAAAGGTATGAGAGGCCTTGCCCATGTCGCTGCAGCACAAACAGTTATCTATTAGTAATTTTGCACGAAAAGCAGAAGAGGTGGAAACAGCCTTAGTAGAGTGAGCTTTTATTTTGTCTGAAAGCTGTTTATTTACTGACTTATAAGTGAAAGAAATACAGTCAGACAACCCACCTGGATAGAATAGCTTTTGCTACTGCCGCACCTTTTTTGCAGTCTGAAAATGATACAAACAGCTGTTCAGTCTTTCTAAGCTCTTTTGTTCTGTGTAAATAGAAACGTAACTATCTATGAATATCAAGTAGGTGTAACATATATTCTGCCTTATTGCCATACTTGGTGGAAAAACATGGTAAGTCTATGGACTGATTTAAGTTGGATTCTGAACATACCTTTGGTAGGAAAGATGGGTTTGTACGGAGTGATACACTGTCATTGTGGAATAATAAATACGGGGGGTTGATAGATAATGCCTGTAGTTCCAAAACCCTCCTAGCTGAGGTGATAGCCACTAGGAAAATAGTCATCCATGTTAAGAACTTTAAGTCACATGATGATGCAGGTTCAAAGGGGGGAGAAGAATTATCCGAGATAGTACAAAAATTCAGATTCCATGGTGGTAGTGTGGGCTTAAATGAGTGGTCTCAAAAGATTAGTGCCTGTCAGAAAAGCTTTAGAAAGTCTGTGGGACATATTTGGCCCTTCATTCCCAAAATGAAAATATGAAATTGCTAATTGCACTCTAATAGTAGCTGCTGCTGCTCCCTCATTAAAAAGATTCGTCAAGAACTCCAGGATGGAAGATATAGGTGCCGAATAAGGGTCAATATGATTCTCTAAGACCCAGACTGAAAATCTTTTCGATTTGCTAAGATATCATTTTCATCACTACAGCCATCTCAGCTGACCTGTTTCAGCTCCTGCTTCACATCTGGAATACATTTTGGATTGCACCTGGTTTCTACAACAAGCTTTCTGTACTTTTTAAGGGACCAAGATGGGGACCAGGAAAGCTAAGACTGGGTCTTCCAGAGGAAATTCCCAAGGTTTGCTGTACTTTGAAAGTAGAACCGGTATACCCGAAGAAGAAAAACAGTAATTCTTCAGATATGGGACTGATGCACAATTATCAGTACAAGCAGAGGTCATTGTCACCTTTTCATGCAAATGTCCGAGAGCAGCGAACAAGACATGGTGGTTACATTGGTGAAGCTGGTGGACTTTCAAGAGAAAAAGAGCGACCTTTGGAACATTACAGTTTGCATGATGAGCGTAGCACTTCATACACACACCAATCTCATACACACCCCACCCTCTCTCATACATACACCACACCTCACACATCTATACTACAATGCCTACCTTCCCACAACAAGCTCTACTACTATCTACCCTTTTAATATCCCTAACCTACATTACCCAACTTAGCCTCCACACTAATACATACCTACCTCTAACCACACACACCACCACCTCACACCCCCAGATATATCCCACTCATATTCACAGATCTCTCCAGAACTTTACTCCTCCAGCCCATCCAATCTTTTCAAACTCTCCTTACTCCCTACATCACACCATCTCCTCACCCCACTCTATCTACTTTCTCTAAGACAACCCTCCCCCCAAAAAACATACTTCCCTTTATCCTCTACTTTTCTTCAATCAGCTCCTCTCTCTCATATCTCACTCTCTCTGTCAGGTGACATCTACCCTAACCCAGGCCCAACCCCTACCTGTACCCACCCTAACCCAAGTTCTAATCAACACAAACACAAGACTATCCGCCTCATGACCCTAAATGCACAAAGCCTCCATAATAAAATCCCCAGCCTTCATGCCTGGCTCTCTTACAACCAGCCAGACATAACCGCTGTCTCTGAGACCTGGCTAAAACCCTCCATCAGAGATAATGAAATCCTTCCTCCAGGCTACAACATTATACGCAATGATAGAACTCATAGAAAAGGAGGTGGCGTAGCAAATATCTACTCCTCCACTCTCACTTTTACTCCATTGACCAACCCCATCCCAACATTTGCCAATGCAGAAATGACTGTAGGCTTTCTAAAACTTAACTATAAATCCATCTGCATCTGCTCCATCTACATCCCACCCGGAGACAATACCAAAACTCTGGAAGACATCCTCTCTTGGTTTAACTCAAACATCAAATATGAAACCTACATTCTTGGTGATGTAAATATTAACTGGACCTCCTTCCTCATAGATACCCCATCTCACTCTATCAACCTCTACAATTTCACCCAACTAATAGACCTCCCTACTAGGCCAAACAAAGATGGTTCCTCCGGTACCATCTTAGACTGGATATTAACAACACATCCCAACCGTATCTCGAAAGCTGGTGTAATACCAGACCCCCTAGGCGACCACTTACCAGCCTTCACTGACCGCCTATCCTCACACATAGAAAAACAACACATTTTCAAACAATCTCGTAACCTATCTTCCTTCAACCCCGAAATCTTCCCTGAATGCCTCAAGGTTACTAATTGGTCCCCACTGAAAATCCTTCCACTAGATAATGCCGTCACATATTTTAACCAAACCTTCCTTACCTTACTTGATAAAGTAGCCCCTTTACAAACCAAACGTATCAAAACAAATTCCTGCCCCTGGCTATCCCAAGAAACTAAATTGATACTCACTCAGAGAAACAAAAAGTGGAAACTGTACCAAAAACAGAAAAACCCCACCACCCTCCAAGAATATAAACATCTTCGTAACCTGGCCAAAAAATCAATAACAAAAGATCGCAAAAACTACTACAGCAGTCTGCAATACAAACACTCAAACAATCCAAAGAAATTCTGGACATCCATCTCTTCAATACTCAACCCTGGTAATACTTCCAACCCCTGCCCCAATCCCAACCTCTCAAGTCTTGAAACGGCCACTAACTTCAACACATTTTGCATTGATTGTATAGCTAAATTATCCTCCACTTTCCCCAATCCATCCATCATTACTAACCCCTCACCCTGCACCCCAAACCCTCTCTCATCCCCCTCCTCCACTGCTATTCTCACTTAAATGGGTCTCCACCTATACTATAAAAAGACTACTGCAAAAGCTAAAACCATGCCGCAATGCCCCTGACAACCTTCCAGCAAATGTTCTTCAAATATCAGCCGAATCTATAGCCTATCCCATATCCATCCTCATTAATAGATCCATTCAGGAATCCTATGTACCAACCATCTGGCGTTATGCAAACATAATTCCTCTCCACAAAGGTGGTAAGAACACAGACACTACCAACTTCAGACCCATAGCTATACTCTCTCCTCTCTCTAAAATTCTAGAGAAAGCCATCCACTCCCAGCTCATGCCCTACCTAATCCAGCACAAACTCCTCTTTCCCACCCAGCACGGCTTCCGCCCAGGCCACAGCACCATGACAGCCCTCATTTCCTTCCTCAAAACAGTCAACCTAGCACATGAGAGCGGCAAATACGTATCTTCTCTTTTTCTTGACCTCTCAAAGGCATTCAACACTATTTCCCATTCCCTCCTCCTGTCCCAGCTCTCACACTTGCATCTATCTCCCTCAACCCTAGACTGGTTCTCCAGCTACCTTTCCACGCGCCAGCAAGCTGTACAATGGAAAGAGTCAACCTCCCCTTTCTTACCTACACCCACAGGAGTTCCCCAAGGATCAGTACTTGGCCCTCTGCTCTTCAACTTATTCATTAACAACTTTCACCTCTCCATCCCTGAAGCCTCAGTCATCCAATATGCAGATGACTCCACTATCATCTGCTCAGCCTCCTTCCCCACCAAACTTCTACTTAATACCCAAACAGCCTTCTCCAAAATTGAATCATGGATGCAATTGCATCACTTGGCCCTAAATGCCAACAAAACAAAGCTAATGATATTTACTCCCACTAAAACTTTCCAGTTCCACAAAGTCCAATTTTCCATCAAAAGCCACAATAACACCCCTCTTGAAATCGTTCCTAGTACCAAACTACTTGGCATTACCATCGATGAAAACCTAAAATTCGACTCCCACATCCTCTCAGCAATCAAAAAAACCCACCAGAAAATCGGCCTCCTCTACAGACACAACTACTACCTTACTCCATCTTCCCGTCATACCCATGCATCTACCTTCCTTCTCCCCTCTCTCTTGTACGGTGCTCCCCTATTCTCCAACCTACAACTCGGGCTCCGTGCTAAACTTGAGGCCTGTTACAACAAAATCTGCAAGTTTGCAACCAATTCTAAGAACTCTTCCCATCACTGTCACTCCCTACACACCCTAAACTGGCTAGAACTCCACAACCACCTAAAGTACTTACAACAGCCCACAAACTCATCTTTAAACCAGCAGAATGCCCCTCTCTTGCTAAATCTCTAACACCCTACACACCTACCCGTACCCTGAGATTCACAGGCCAAAACCTCCTGCATGTACACAAACCCATCCACCCAACTGGTAAACTACTACTATCCCACACTATAGCCAAACTAAGGAACAATCTCCCCTCACCACTACGTAATATACCTAACCACAACAATTTCTAATCCATGCTTCTCTCCCATCTCTCCTCCAAATGGGAATGTCCTTCACATGCTCCCACCTAAAACTCCCGCACTACTAACTCCACACCTAAATCATCATTTCTTTGCCTACTTTAACTTAATTCAGAGATCTTGCTCAGAACACCTTTTCATAAATCTTTTGCATGCATGCCTCTGGCCTACCTTACTCATATTCTCAAACTTTCATTGTTTGTTTTTCTTATCCATTGTACCCATAATATTGTTTTCCTCTGTAATATTGTTAATTTGTCTCTATTCGTATGTATTTGTATGTCTGTTTGGGGCTTTTCCCCTCGGGTCTCCACTGAAAATGGGTAATTCTTACCCAGCTGAACCAACCCGGTTAACAAATGCAAATAAATAAATAAATAATAATTTTCACGCTGATGTCTTGTGAGAAGATATCAGAATGTGTTGTACTGCAGATGAAAGGTTTTGTAGCCTGGCTATATTTGGAATTGGAAGCTGTCAACTTAAGGGTCCGAATGGCTGGATGGGGAGCCCCCAATGAATGGATCAGATCATCTGGCACTGGGTTCAGAATCCAAGGCTCCTCCTGAAGATGAGGCCGCAGGAAGGGGAACCAAATTTGGTGAGACCAGTAAGGGGCTGTCAGTATTAAGGTCCTTCCCAATAGACTGGCTTTCTGAAGAACTTTGGGTATCAATGGAAAGAGAGGGAAGGCATAGAGGAGACCGGGGGGACCAATGTTGCACAAGTGCATCCCTTGGGGGTTCCCACGGAGGGGGGGGGGATCAGGGCAAAGTAGCTGCTGTATTTTGTGCTCATGGATGCAGCAAAAAGATCGCAGCAAGGCTAGCCCCATTTTCAGAAAATCATTTCCGCTACTTCTTATTGTTATCCTTTCTGGCAGAAGCTTTACCATCATTGTAGTAGTGTCTAAATCTGCGCCTATAAAAAACAGTATGTTGAGATGGCAATAAGGCAGATTTTTCGTAGTTTATTGTAATCCCTAAATGAGCACAAAGATTCAAGGTGGTGTCTCTTGCTTGTGTTAGTAGATGCCTGGTGGTGGCGGTCATCTAGGTATGGAAACACTCGGAATCTTGAACGTCTCAGGTGAGCCATAACCACTGCCATGCATTTGGTGAACACTCTGGGGGCTGTAGTGAGACCAAAGGGCAGAGCTCAAAACTGGCAGTGACTGACTCCCAGCCGAAAGCACAGATGACTCCTGGATGGCCTGTCCATTTTTATATGACAGTACGCATCCTGGAGGTCTATAGAGCACATCTAATTGCCTTTTCCCAGAAAGGGAAGTATCGACTGCAGTGTTACCATCTGGAATTTTGTCTTTTTTACAGATTTGTACAGTTTGCTGAGATTCAGTATGGGTCTCCAGTCCTCTGTTTTCTTTGGAACTAAAAAGAACCCTGAGTAAGTCCTAGATCCTATTTGGTCTGCAGGGACCAGTTGGATGACTTTTTTTAGCAACTTTTTTTTTATCTCAAGGGTTGCTTGTTTCCTGTGAATGGGTGGAATATCCAGAATGTTTCCGATATGTGGAGTGGGCATGGAAAAGGGTATGGAGTAACCTCTGGGTATGATGCTTTGTACCCACTTGTCTTTTACTTTTAGCCAGGCATCTGGGTACAACGATAACTGACCCCTGACTGCCTCCAGAGAGGGACAGGGGGCCTCCTTTCAGGAGCACTGAAAGGGCTTCCAAAGAAGGATTCTCCATCACCCTGGTTCTGCGGACCCCCTCTGCCACGTGGCCAGCGTCTTTCATTATTGCCTCCTCCACTGCGCCTGGAGGAAGGTTTACCATGTGTGTCTTGAAAAGCTCCCTGGGGTTTTCAAAACCACAACCCCCCCACCTTTGACCCTTAGGATAGGGTCTAGAAGGAGTGGAAAACGGTCTCCGATGGCAGAGAGATTATTTCCTTCCTGTTCACATTTGGTTAATGTTTCTTTGATTTTAGGCCCAAACGAGGATGAGACATCCAACCAAAGGGGTTAATAAAGGAAGACTTAAAGGATTCCACATTTACAAAAGCATATCCAGGAATGTCTCCCAAGGGCAATTCCTGAACCAGCTGACCTACTCACTTCATCGGCTGCATAAGAAACAAGCCTCATGAATGAGTTCACTACTGAATTAAGGGTAGTGAGTTGGGATGATACCTTATCTGCTACCCCCGTAGCTATTGAACCCTGGAGAGTGTCTCCAAGCTCCTTCAGGGGATCTCTCTATAATCTAGTGAAATGGGTAAGGTAATTCAGGGACCTGAGTATAAAGGTCACTAAAGAAAACATGTGCTTTCCATATCTGTCCATCGTGTGCGAGTCTTTGCTCGGGGGATGAACAGATGTGGACGTTTCCGAAAACTCCTTCTTGGTAGCTGCCGCCACCACCACCTTTAGTCAGAAAAGTTTCATCTTCTGGGGAAATGCTAAATTTATTTGGCCTCCTAGGGACAGGCTCCACTGTGTCTGGAGACTTCCACTCCTTTCGACAAACTAGTTCCATGAGTTCGTTAAAAGGTGGAGACATCCAAGTGGTGGAAGGGCGAGACCTGAAAGCCTTCAGGTAAACAAAGTCCTCATCAAAAGAGGTGATGGGTTTCCAGCCGCTTCTCTGTTTAAGGATCTCTAGGATGACTGCAAAGGAGACTTCCTCAGAGGGCGACTTTAGGGACCCTTCTGAGTCATCGAGGTCCATGTCTGACGTGACAGACACCTGTGAGGAGTCCAAATACTTCCTCTTGCATAATCTCTTTCGAGGGACCTCTTCAAAAGGGCATTCCAGAGAGGTTTTGGAAGAGAAGGGTTCGCCCAATAGAGCATCCTGAGGCACTGGGTCTCTACGTCTGTGTGGAATTGGTTGTACTGAGATGGACAACAGTGCCTTTGGGGGAGGAACGGCTGGACCTGACTGTGTGGCTGCCCGTGGGGACAGTGTTCTCCTCGTAGCCTCGAAAGCCTCCCACCCATGATCTCAGGAAACTCCTGGTTCCAAAGATCCAGAAGGTCCCCCCAGCACCATGGAGATTGGCTCCAAAGCTGAAGTAGGAGCCGAACTCGCATGCACAGAGGCCCTGAGAGGCAAAATTGGATCAGAAAAAATCTCGGCCCGACTCTCCTCCCCGGACCTGACTGGAGAATGTCAACTTCTAGACCCCTCAGATGGCACTGAGGTAGTTGAAGCAGTTGGAGCCAAAGATCCTGAAGCAGGTCTCTGCTCCGTTGATTCCACCACTATCAGCTCTGTGCATTCTGGCTCCAAACCCGGAACTCAGGTTGGAGAAGGAATCAATGTTTAAGGGACAGGTCTGGTTGGTTCAGAGGCCCACTGGGTTGGTTACGAAAACAGTTTTGCCAGCGCCGGTGTCCTCAAGAGTCTCTGCACCACAAGATCCTTGTCATAGTTGGAAAGACTTCTAGAGGATCAAGAGGAGGGAGATGGGGATCCTGTGGTCTGTAAAAAGGGCGACCTTAATGTAGGAGATACCGGCTCCAGATCAGGGGACAGGCTCCTCACTTGGAAAACCAACGGCTCTGATGTCAGTGAAGCTGAGGTGGATGGTCTCTTGGACCCAACAGATTTGGAAATTGTCGGAGACTTCTTTGTTGACTTTTTCAATGGCTCCACACCCTCTGAAGCAGTAGAGAATGACCTTTTTGAACTTTTTGTAGCCTTGTCTGATTTTTGTGTAGGAGAAATAGGGTTCTTTGGGGGACTTCAACCCTGTTCCAAGACCTGTGCCAAAGGAGATTTCACTATTCCTTCTAAGATTAGTTTGTTCTTCCTCTCGTGAAGAACTCTGGAGCTAAAGGAGTGGCAAATAGTGCATGACTCGTATAAGTGAACTGCCCCCAGGCAGTAAACACATTCAGTGTGGCCATCAGTGATGGACATCTTTTGATTGCCCTTAGGGCACTTCTTAAATTCAGAAAGTTTAACCTCTTTACCGTATTTAGACATTGTATAATGCTACAATAATCAACAATTAGTCAAAAGAAGAATAGACCTCTAACTAACAACGAGCTCTGCAACTCTCTAATTTAAACGAGCTAGCTTGACAGCAAAATATATAATTTTAAGGGTAACTATAACAACAAAAGCACCTCTGTTCAAGTGATATCAGAAAATATGCTTAATTAACAACAATCACACCAGGAAAGGAAGAGCCCTCTAAATAAAAACAGGCTCAGCTGCTCTCTAATAAAAAACAAACTAGCTTAGACAGAAAGGAACTAAAGAAAAACACACCTCTAAGATATAATGAAATTATAGTAAAAAAAAAAAAAAAAAAAAACACTTCAGTAGCAAAGCACCAAGACAGTCCCACAAAGTTGTGAACATAACACACCATTTATTCCAAAATACAAGGCTTGAGCACTTTCGTTTTCCTCCAGGAAACTTCTTCAGTATCATCATTTCGACGTCACATCCAGTTTAAATTCGTGGTAAAGTCATGACATTGGTTGAAGGATTGTCACAACATTATACACCCATTGAAGTGTTAAAACCACAGAAATAAATACAAAAACAAATACAGAAAACACTATTTTTAAAAATAATAAGCACACCTTTAAAGCTTCATGTAATATATATATAAAAAATGTGTGTGTGTAAAAAAATCAAATCAAATTTACACTTACAAGGTCTCACCAGAGAAAAATTAAAAATTCATGGCACCTTTAAATATTAACCTAGTTAAAAAGTCCCCTACAGGAGTAACAATAATGATAATAATAATAACGAGAGAACACTAAAACAAACTAAAAAATGATAATAATAATAACGAGAGAACACTAAAACAAACTAAAAAATGATAATAATAATAACGAGAGAACACTAAAACAAACTAAAAAATGATAATAATAATAACGAGAGAACACTAAAACAAACTAAAAAATAATAATAATAACGAGAGAACACTAAAACAAACTAAAAAATGATAATGATAATAATAATAACGAGAGAACACTAAAACAAACTAAAAAACTAAAACTGAACATACTAGAAACCAAGCCAACAAATCAAGTGAACTAATAAAACAATGCTAAACATGTAAAATTATTTTGAGATTGTTTTGTTTTATTTTAAGTTTGTCTTGTTTTATTGTAAGTTTTATTTTAAAGTTTTGTGCCCTTAGTTTAAGAGCCGGGACTAGGGATATATGGTCATTTAATCCTGGAAATATATAAGCATCAAGGCATAACTGCCAAATAAGTTCCCTGAACTCCAGCCTATTCTCCCAATCACCTCACCTCTCGTTTTGCGTCACAGATTCCAAGATCCAAAATTTAAAATGAGCATTATTACATTGTGAAATATGTCTAAACAGTGTGTTTGCATCATTCCTACGATTGATGTCATACATGTGTTCATGTATGCTTTGTCTCGGGTGTCGCTCGGTTTTGCCTACACAGAATGCCCAACATAGGTTCATAAGTAGGTACTAGGCTATCGGCCCAAAGGCCTATGTAAGCCTAGCCAACAAGGTTCCCCCTGGCTTATGCCACTCAAGAAAGTTATTTTCCTGTGCCAACATGTGGTGCAGTAGGCAATACAGACAACTCCCTTACTAAAACAGTTAAAGTATTCGGTGGCTTTGAGTGTAAAAGGTATATTGGGAATATGCAAGATTTCCTTGTTTGCTATAAATGCACACTGGGAACATCTCCCACATCTATAAGTTCCCTTTCTGTTACCCATTCTAGCTTCTATGTCATGTTTTTTCTTTTCAAAAATATTTTTTAAATTGTAATTTCTCCTACAGTTGTAGATTAATTGTCTATTAAATACTTCCAACCTATTAGGCATTCTCTTGAACGTCTCCCAGATGTTATTAATGTTTTTTTTCACCAATTAGTGTCTTGATTAAATGTTAGCACTGTCCGTTTGTCTTGTGGATTTGGTGTCATGGGGGTATTACAAGATGTTATAGTACTAGGTTCTTCATGACTAGATATACTAGCCTTCCTCAATAAGGGTACATATTTGGTCCCCCAACCCCTGATAACTTCTTCATTTATTGGGGTAATTAAACTATCCGGGTAACCCCGCTCTGAAAAAAGGGAATGCACACAGTCTAATTCTTTGATTAGGTCTGTTTTCTCTGATGTCATCCGGGCTATCCTAACCATCTGTCCTTTGAGTATGTTTCTTTTCTGAAATAGTGGATGATTACTGTCAGAATGTAAAGAGGAATTGGAAAAACATGTCTTCCTATAAACCTTAGACATGTAGCAATTAATGAAAGTCCTAAAAAGCATATTGCAAAGTGCACAGTCAGGGATATTTTAAACTTTCAGGTGGGTAAGTCTTATCAGTGACTGATGTACATATTAAACTATGAAAGTAGTTTTTCTTAGTTGCAATTTAGCCAAGCTTTACACTGTAACAAAGAAATGCTAGAAAGGAGCAAGTTAAAGTTAATATAATGGACATAGAGCTGGTGTTTTATTTATATGTAGAATTAAGATAATTTCTCACCTTTTTTATAGAAACTAATGTCTTTGCTGTAAGCTACAAAAATTAAACTACTTTAAGCAAATGTTCTAAAGAATAATACAAAATGATGACAAGCAAAGAACATGGTAGTTCTTTTGTGCACTCGCAAAGTCTATTTTGTTTCCCTTAAGCATTCAGTGGGAGGTAAGAAGTTAAGAGGTGCAACCAATTAGTAAAATATACAACAGCTATTTCATGCATCTGCATGTATTAGCTGTGAGACAGTGGTCTGCATCATAAGCAAGCAAATAATCATGGGAGGCCTTAACAGTATGTGTTGGGTACAATGTACTACCAATTTAAACGTACATGGCAAACAATTGCCAATGTGCGTTTAAATGGTAATTACAATGTGGGTTTCCTATGGGTGATACCATTGCCTCCCACATTCCAAAAACATGCAGTAGGTGGACTGGACACTCTAAATTGGCCATATGTGAGAGAGCGTGTGTGTGTGTGTGTGTGTGTGTGTGTGTGTGTGTGTGTGTGTGTGTGTGTGTGTGTTGTGTGTTGTGTGTGTGTGTGTGGCATGAATGCACTACCAGGGCAGGACTAGCCATCCGGCAGTGTAAATCTTGGCTCGAGATGATTGTCGCTGCTGAAGTGACACCCCAATCCCATGTGCAAAATGTGAAAATGGGTTGTGGATGGATGGCAAACAATTTAGTGAAAAATAAATGAAGTCAAACACTGGAGTAAATTAATAAGTTATAAAAAGTAGTTGATTCCCCAACAGCCGCAGCACTTTAATGTATTTAATACAACTCTGCATAATTTAGTTCATTTATTTAAAGGCAGCCAGTATACTTTTTCTTAAGGCTAAAAGTTAATGATTACTGAAAGCATGGAAGTTGTTTTCCATATCTGTGAAAACAGAGATAAAAAAGAACAAACAACAATAAGTGTAAGTTGGAACCCAGGCTGTAAGCTGCCTTTTAGCTTGGATAACTTTAACTTTAGGATATGTAATGTCTGTGGGTACAGCCGTCAATGTGGACTAACTGCTTCTAACTAGAGGAGTAAACTTTTTTTTTTTTTGAAAACGTGAACGTGCAGAGCTGTGTGTGTTTCTTTTAAGTTAAAAGTGGATAGGGTTCTCAACATCGTTTTTTGTTTTTTAATTGAAACCAAAGGTCTTGAAAAACGTGACATGGGTTAAAATGGACATAAGAAGAAACAACTGCATAAGAGATCAGTCTGCAAAACGTGTGCATGCAAGCTAAAATATGAAAACATACAGTCAAAAGAGCTGACATGTATAATAGGTGGGAGTAATTGCTTTTTATTATGACTACTCTGTCAATATTAACACAGAATGTAAATGGCCTTACCAGTACAGACTGAAAGCAAACCGTACTGATTTTTATTAAGACATGTAGGGTGCAAATAGCAATGTTACAGGAGAGACACATGGATAGAAATGAGTGTGTGAATCTAACAAAAATTGATTTCAGGGTGAATACTCGGCAGAACAGCCAAGAAAAAGTGGAGTAATACTACTGATTGTTAAGAGGTGCTCCAATAGTGTCAGAAGAGGGAAAAGGACAATAACAATAATAGATTTGTGGTAGTAAGGGGTTAATGGCAGGACAGAAACTTACACTGGCATGTATTTATATTCTACCTAAAACTATTATAGAGTCTAAGAAAATTTTGGGATACATAAGTTCGCAGTATGGATCATCATTTTTGGGCAAGGACTGGAACCTGATTTGCAATACAGAGGATACATCAAGGGGACTTGGAAGGGAAATATAACAAGAGGGTACAGTGGGAGCTCAGAATGTATTTATTATTCTCCAAAGAATAAAGATAGTTAGACTGGATAGAAAGTATATTTCATAGTAACATGCATATTTAACTGAAAGCCTTGATATGCATGTAGGAATTATTTTATTAGCACTTTCCTACTTATAAGTCAAAAACAGAAATGTAAAGAACAGGTAGTGGAAATGATTCAGGACTTATTAAAGAAGAAATACATTTCTTCAGAAGAGACAAAGTGGGTGGGTTAACATGAAAACTGAGTTTAAAAACATGACAGAAACAAGAAAGGAAGATATAGGATAAAAATAGCAATGGGAATTACTTAGAGGGGTCGAAAAATATTAAGTACTGCAGAAGAAGAGAAATCTCAAAGAAAAAGAGGAGCAACTGCAAAATGCTACAGAGAAAATAAGGAAGTATTTGGATAACATTCATTAGTTTAGAAAGGTTTCTGATGAGCAAGTATATTGATAACTCCACAGCACAAAAGCATTTAGCAACAGAAAGTAGAAAGAACTGTTGTCATCAGACTTAGGGAGCCTATGTCAAGAAAAATAACCAGAAATCTTATTCAGGTATTAGAAATATTTTGAAATTGTTAGGAAAGTTTGTACAAAGGAATGTGGAAACCAAGAAAAGGCACAAATGGAAATATTTATGGAAGACTTAATTATGCTAAGATTAGAAGACAGACTCAACAATTAATAGCTACGATATGAAGAGATGAGATGGAAAAGTGATGCACAATCAATCAACAGAGAACTCTCCAAAACCAGGTGGTATTTCTGTGGAATCTAGAAGCTAGAAGGGAAGAAAGTACTACAGATCTGGAATGTTTTGTTTAAAGATATTTTAAAAAGTGTGCATTTGTGTGCGAGTGGCGGGAGGGGAGTACCAGCATCTTACAAGAAAGATGTGGTGGATGTAATACCCCAGTAGGTAAAGACCCTTCAGATCCAGATTCAGATTCACAGAGACCCATTTTAATTTTAATCCATAATTATAAAGTGTTTATGTTTATACTTGCTAACAGAATGGCAACGGTTTTGCCAAAATCGATAGATATGGATCTTTGTGGTTTTGTGGTATGTATGCAAACATTTGAAAATGCTAACAAAACAATGAAGATCCAGAGGGAAGCAGTGTGTAAGAAAACATGGCTATTTGTTGGTGGGTCTTGGTGCACAGAAAGCATTCAATAGACTCAGCTGGGACTTTATGACTAGAACAATGGTAGCATTTGCATTCCCTGATAGGAGGCTATATGAAAGGTCACAGGCAAGAATTAAGGTGGTAGGGTTCTTTGACAAGCTGTGCTTGAACAGAAGAACCAGACAGCCCTGCTTTCCCATTTGATATTTGCTTTAATTTAGAGCCATTAGCACAGAAAATATGAATCTCTCAAATTCAAGGATATAACTGTTAGCAATGTTAGCTTTATTTGTAATAGCACTTACCCAACAAACCCCAATCCAATATATGTTCAACCTACCTCATCCTTCCTCCTTCTAAACATAAATATAAGAAGCATACTCAACAAAACACATGATCTCCATGCCCTACTAGCCTTATACAAACCTGACATTGTAGTACTAACTGAAACTTGGCTTAAGCCCAACCACCACATCAATGAAATAACAGCCCCTGGTTATGATATTATACGTAAAGATAGGTCAGGAAAAAAGGAGGGGGTTTAGCCATCCTTTTCCAAAGTCACCTCTCTATAGAACAAATTGAACACAAGTCTCAAGAAATCCAAGACATAGAACTAATATTAGCAAGACTAAAACTAAACCCCAACAAACAAATCATAATAGCTGGAGGTTATACACCACCAGGCAACAATACTAATGTACTTGAAAACCTACTAAATTGGATGAAAATCACTCATCCACAGGAAACCATTCTTGCAGGTGACCTTAACATTGATTGGTCTGACTGTAACAATAAAACCCCACCACCCATATTAACCTCCATGGTTTTACCCAAATTATCAATACTCCTACAAGAACAGACAAACCCTCTAAACGACAGTCAGTCTTGGATTGGATACTAGTATCTGACCCCACTCAAGCCCATCTCTCAGGTAGTCTCCCTGACAGCCTTAGTGACCATCAAGCAACATACCTAATTAGAAATCGACCCCACCTAACTAAACAACCCATTGTCAGGGTCATCCAAAACAAAAAATACTTCAGAGCTCAAGACTTAATAAATTCACTCAAATCCTGTATAGGTCTCCACTAAAATACTTAGCACTAGACGAAGCTGTAGAATACTTCAACTCCACCTTCCTAAACATCCTGAACTCCCATGAACCACCAGAATTAAAACCAACCACACACCATGGCTATCAAAAGACACCAGGTCCTTAATGAAAGAAAGAAACAAAGCCTGGT
Organism: Protopterus annectens; assembly: GCF_019279795.1. Lineage (NCBI taxonomy): Eukaryota > Metazoa > Chordata > Ceratodontiformes > Protopteridae > Protopterus > Protopterus annectens. The sequence continues at coordinate 738,425,977 of NC_056736.1, forward strand.
TGCAATTCCATAAACACAAAACCCCTACCCTAAAACTAAGGTACCATGAACTATGTAATCAAGCCAAAAAAACACAAAATAGACAAAACTAGTTACTATAAAACTTTAAAGGAAAAATACTTCAACAACCCCCAAACATTTTGGGGCCTCAATCAATAACCTACTACACCCAGGAAAACCTTCCACCCCTTCTCCAGTACTACCAAAGAATCTACACAACATCCCCACCCACTTTAACAAATACTTTACTGAAACTATCCAAGCCCTAGCCAATACCCAAACAACTAGCACCCACCCAATATCAACAACAGCTCCCACCCTTTCCAATACAGAAAGCAATACACCTAGTTTCTCCTTAGAACCAGTCAGTACTACAACTATCACCAAACTCCTCAAAAAACTGAAATCAACAACCCCAGCAGTAGACAAACTACCAGCAGAATTCCTACAAATTACCACAGAGGCCATGGCCTATCCTGTGTCCATCCTCATTAAAAGATCTATAACTGAATGCAAAGTACCGAATTCATGTAAAATATTTCACATAATACCATTACACAAAGAGGGACACTCCCTTGAACTTACAAACTACTGCCCCATTACAACACTATCACCCCTATCAAAAATTTTAGAGAGGGTAGTCCACTCACAACTAATGAATTTCCTCCTTCACAACAACCTATTATCCCCATCCCAGCATGGATTCAGACCTTCCCACAGTACTAACACAGCATTACTATCCTTTTCAAACTCTATTAATACCCACAGAAACAGCAGCCTGTTCGTATCCTCCATATTTTTAGACTTATCCAAAGCCTTTGATATGGTGAACCATAGTTTACTCCTAGAAAAACTGGCCTAACATAAATTCTTCCACCTTATCCTGGTTCAGTAGCCACTTATCTAACTGGCAACAAGCTGTTCTTTAGGAAAACCACCTGTCACCCCTACTTGCAGTAACCATTGGTGTCCCAATAAGGGTCCATTCTTGGCCCACTGCTATTGTCATTATTTACTAATGACATAGCATCATCCCTTCCCTCTGCCTCAACAGTCCAATATGCATATGATACCACTATAATATTTGCAGCCCACACCCTCGACAAACTTCAAATCATAATACAAAACAGCTTTACTCTAGCCGAAGAATGGTTCTCCAACATCAAACTACTGCTTAATCCAAAAAAAACTAAACTTATTCTTTTCAGTCCAAGTAGATCTCCCCCCATAAACAATAATTTTGAAATAATATCCAAAGATAATACTAATATCACTCCAACACTACACACTAAGCTTCTATGAGTAGAAATTGACAAACTCAAACTCGACATCCATATTTCTCAAACAATCAAGAAAGTCAACAAAAAGATCGGACTCCTTTATAGAAACGACCAATACATGACCAGACACACAAATTCCACCATAGCTAGAACCCATCTGTTATCTATACTTCTTTATGCTTCCCCAATCTTTACCAACCTTCACCAAACAGAGCTCTCTAAAACTGAATCATGATACAACAAAATTGCCAAATTTGCTAATCAAGCCACTCATAGGATCCATCACTGCCAATCCCTTAGACAACTCAACTTGCTTGAGTTTCCACAACTCCTCCTACTCAACCAACTACTGTCCATAAGCTCTACTACCTTCCTATGAAAACACCTGCCTTGCAACAATTAATTCAACCGTACACACCCTCCAGAACCCTAAGATCAACACACCGGAACCACATAAGTCTCACCAAATACAAAAATGAAGCTGGAAAATCCCTCTCTGCCTGCTGAATTGCAAAAACCTGGAACCTCCTACCCGATCACCTAACCTCAACATCCTCACCTTACCTCTTCAAAAAAAACATCAAATCCCACTTTATGCAAAACTGGCTATGTTCATGTCTTCCCCCAGGCTAGACCAAATCTACTCACTGCTATTAATACTCTACCAAATAATGAATTCTTCCATGGTTCTCAACCTGTAATAGTTTATTGACTCAATGCTAGAAAGTAAAGTATTCTCTATCATTCCCTATTTGCTCAGTTTTTACCAGACACTCAACTGTAACTCATTCAAATCTATTGTTTGAAACTGCACTCAATTAACATGTGTATGAATATCTTGCACCTTGTGAATGTTAACTAATGTAATGTAATACTTGTGGATCTTTGTGCATGAATATCTTTGTACCGTTTGAATGTTAACTAAAGTAATGTAATACTTGTGGAGCTTTTCTCCCCGGGCCTCCGCTGAAAATGAACCTGTGTCCAGTCGGACCTTCCAGGTAAAAAAAATGTAAAATAAAATAAAAATAAATAAATTTGCAGATATTAGTTTGTGCTTGACAGATCCAAAAACGACCTTTTAATGCTGAGGAACATTTTGAGACAGTTTCATGTCTTTTGGGGATATAAAATAAATTAAGATAAAACAAAGGCTATAGCAGTAAACTATGTACTCACACATGAATTAGTTCAGAAATATCCATATTTTTGGGACATGATAAGATGGCATACTTGGGTGTATGGATTAAAATGATTCTGTTGTGTCAACTAAAGATATGTGTGAAGAGAATAAAAAGAAGAAAATACACCTCAGAGGGGCAGCGGTTGCATTGTCACCTCACAGCAAGAGGTTCTCCAGTTCGATTCTCAGCTGGGGTGGCTTCTGTGTGGAGTCTGCATGTCCTACCTGCATCCATGTGGGTTTCCCCTGGATACTTCGGTTTTCTCCCACATTACAAGGACGCGTGTCTGGAGCGTTTCTCCCCAGGCTTCCACTGAAAATTGGCTTCTTTCCAAGTAGGACTTTCTCGTTGAAAAAGAAGTTTTTGTTTTGCCATAACATTCCATCTGTGTTATCGATCCTAACTAATCCTCAACTGTGGGCTCGGTTCTAAGCCTCAGAACTGACTCGGCCATTTTCTTCAGCTCGCACCTTCCAAATTCTCGAGCTAGACTCTACCCATAATGCTCCTCTCCACATTACCTCAGATCAAGTTTGCCTAAATTAGTGGTAGACAGATAGTAAACAGCAATAAAAATAAGAGACCAGATTTGTGTAACTATTATGAAGCCAGTCTCGGAAAAATTAGATCCACTAAGAGTCTCAGGTCAGGGGAAGGGTAGGGGGTATATCAAGGATTAGTGAAGATCGACAACACAGATGGAACATTATGGTAAGACATAACTTCTTTATCTGATGATGTCAATCCTCACATAATCCTTGATTGTGGGATAGAGTACCTAGCTACCCGAATCTTGGGTGGTCTCACAAAAGAATATTCCTAAGCACCATTGAACCAAACGATGCATGTCCCCTGGAGACATGGTCCAGTTTGCAATGAGTGATAAAAGTATGAGGAGATGACCATGTGGCTGCTGCACAAATGTTATCTAAAGAAGCTCTGGAATGAAAAAGCGCAGAAACTGCTACAGCTCTAGTTGAGTGGGCTTTCACAGGACATGCTGAGTGAAGCCCCTTTGAATGACAGATAAAGGTAATACAATCTCTGAGCCATTTAGCTAAAGTAATCTTGGAAACTGGATTACCCAATGAAAGTGAGGAAAAGGCAAGCTGAAATCCTTTGTTCTGTGAAGATAAAATCTTAATTGCCTATGAACGTCTAATAAGCATAGAGAGGACTGGTAGGTGCAAGGTTTGATTGATATTACATTCTGAAACGGTCGTTGGCAAGAAGGAAGGATTAGTCCTGAGGGAAACCCTGTCCTTGTGAATTATTATTATAGGGAGGCTTTCAGGACAAGGCTTGAATTTCCAATACTCTTCTTGCAGATGTAATAGCTAATAAAAACAAGCTTTTTCAAGTCAGAAATTTTAAGTCACAAGTAGCTGATGGTTCAAAAGGGGAAAGAGTGACAGACTGTAAAACTGAGGGTAAATCCCATGGGGCAGTGGGCTCTTTAAAAGGAGGCCTTAATATTAGGATTCCCTTCAAAAAAGCTTTACAAAGGTTGTGTGACATAAGTGAAGAACCATCTAAACCAGTGGTTCCGAAACTTTGCAAGCTGGAGGATACCTTTTATAAAGGAAAAAATTTTGACGGACCCCTATCAGTGGCAGTACACATACGTTACCATTTGGATCAACCCCCCAATCAGTCACCACCATGCAGCCATTTCAGTGTCCCATTACTTGGCTAATTCTCCCCAGTTGCCATAAACACTGTTCAAAATTCTCAGTGTGCATACTGTTTTCTGATTTACTTCTACAATGATTACAGATGTTTGGAGTTAATTTAACACTCGTGTTTCAAATTTTATAGCACAAACACTGATGGACATTTGCTAAAGCTAAACAGACATTCGCTAAATCTAAACAAAGCAATATAGTCTCAATGAAAACAGACTTAACATTATAACTTCTTTGCCTTTGAAACTCACATTCACTGAAACAGCATTGAAACCCACACTGAAAAAAAATACATCTGGTCAGTGGTGGATTAAGTTCACTTTTCGGCTGTTTTCAAAGCATAGGTCCCTTGCGAACATTTTTAGGAGAATGCAAAAGTTCTTTGATTCACCTTTTTGATTGTATAATTAAAGTTTAATACACTAATTAAATTATATCCCTTGTATAATACAGCGCCACATGGTAGTACGTGTTTTAAATGTATAGTTCTGCACATTTTTCCAGTAAGCAGTGAAAAAACATATGAACCAATGACAAAACCGCCTAATTGAGAACATTTCAACCATAAAGGGTCACTCAAACTATTACAATCCACCAATATCAGTCAATATGCACAGTCTCTGCAGAAGTAAGTCATCTGAATAATTCCAAGAGATCTGTAACTAATGAAAAAGTTGCTGCTAGCAAACTTTATTTCAGTGTTTCATCTACAAATTCAGTGCCCGCTGCCCTTGAAGAATAATTTGCCTACTTAAAAAAAATGGTAAGCTGGTAATATTGCATGGATGGCAAACAGGTTCATAGTTACTAGGCATCTCATCCAAAAGAGGACATATTCAGGACTTCAGTACCCACCCCCTAAAAATGCAAAACAGTATCAACAATCCATCAATATGTTGCTGGAGTAGAACCCACAGCCTTCTGCATTAAAATGCAAGCATGCTACCAGTTGTGCTACTAACACAGCTTTAAAAGGCAGCACCACAACAATGATTCTATTTTTTATCTAGCTAAACAAATTTATTGCACATTGTAAATAGACGTAGCACGAGCAGCAGTAAACTTCTCTTCCCCTGAAGCTCACAATTCCTTGAAAATGCACTTGAAACTAAATTTCTTGAAAAGTTCACCTGCCATAACAGGGGGGACAGAGAGCCAAATCTTAGGACACATTTTAATATTTGGTCTTGTAAACTTAGAAAGTTAACAGAACAACAAGTTTTGCATTAGTACAAATTTTCTGAAGGCTATTAAGTCTGATGCTCAAATGTTTGCCATTATTTTCTGACTTCAGTCATCAATGATTTGCCAGGGATTTGCCAGAAAAACACAATTTTATTAGAAACATACTGACAATATGAAGCAAAAATATGGACATTCTGCAAAAGCCTGGACAGCTGAAGGGTATGCTGCCTACCTCTTACACACACACACACACACACACACACACCTACCTACCTCCCTCCCTCTTACACACACACACATACACAATACCTCTCATCCTCTTCAGTGCAAGAAATATGAACAAACCCTGTCATAATGTGGGGAAGAAAGGGTCAAAGCTAAAGATACATTTTAAATATTGCTCTTATAAAATTAGAAAGTTGATAGAACAAGTTTTAAATTAATCCAAATTTTCTGAAACATGAAATCTAAAGCTCAAAAGTATGCCATTATTTTTTAAGTCCTCAATGATTTGCCAGAGAAACCCCATTTTATGAGAAACAGACCAAATAAGCCAAAAATCTGGCACACACTGCAAATATCTGGTCAACTGACAGCTGCACTCAGGCACTGCTTCTTATTAAAGCCTTGATAAAAAAAAAAAAAAAAATTCAAGTTCTGTCAAGAAGATCGTCCGGATTGATCATCAGCTCTGCATTAATTTCTATTTGATAGCAAAAGAGAGAGAGCAGACCCATACCCATACAGCGACAGACCTGTCTTTCTTGGAGGGAACAGAACAGTTGTTTAACTTTCCCTCCAAGTTCTAACTGCTGGCAGAAAACACAGGGCAAGTGAGCAGCTGCTTAGCGTCAGCCGCAAACATGGAAGTTGTTCCTTCTCCTCTAAAAACTAAGGACAAGCAGCTGCTTAGCCACTGCTCAGCTGCAAACAGGGAAGTTTCTCTCTCGTTTTTTTTTTTGTTTTGTTTTTTTTTTTTAAATAAATTGTGGATGAGAGGCACAACTTTTCTCTCTCCATTTACAGGGTCAGGTCATGGATGATGCCCAAAAGCCAGGTAGGTAGGTGCAAGTGAGCTCGCGGGCCCCTTGAGTTTATCATACCACGGACCCCAGTTTCAGAAACACTGATCTAAACCAATATGGAAATTAGATATCAGGGCTAGATGGACGTGAATGGTGGAGACTGAATAGCCAGTTTGATAAAGTAGCCTGAAAATCCAATACTTTATGCACAGGAGCTGCATAAAGGTCCAGATCATTGTTAAGAGCCCATCTAGTAAATTTTTCCCATTTACTCCGTTACAGTTTCATCGTAGAAGGTTTGTGATGGGCCAAAATGATTTGACGGATGGGTGAGGAAAGGGAAGAATGCCTAGCAATCATGGGAAGCCATGCAGTGAGTTAGACATATTTGAGACTCGGATGAACCATACCTTCTGGATGAGATAATAGATCTGAAACTGGGTCCAGAATCCAAGGCCTCTGAAGTAGATGAGGCCATATGAAGGGAAACCAAACCTTTTGAGCCCAGAACAGAGCGATTAGGATTATGTTCTCCGACCTCTTGGCTTTCTTTAGAAAATGGGATATCAGAGGATTTGGGGAAAGGCGTACAGGAGACTGGGGGGGGGCCAATCATGAAGAAGAGCATTCAAAAAGATTCAAAAGAATAATCTGGCAAATAAAATTGGATGCTGCTAAAACCCCAGGTTTGAATGAGAACATTAGTATCAACAGTGTACTTAAGATAAGGGCAGCTAAATTGTAATATTTATAGTTTATTTACATAGGTTAGAAAATGTAATCTTTACTAATACATCATGCAAGCACTGACATTAAGTGTGGATGCTGTATTATTTATATATGAAAGTAATTATATAAGTGGATTATGTTTGTTTTCAGAGATTTATTTGGAGAAATGTATTATGTTTTTAACAACACACATTTTAATAATTCAAACTTCAGTAAAAAAGAAATGAAATGTTTTACTATATTAAGTGTTTTTATTGTTAGATGTTTTAATTCTAAGTAGTTTCTTAATTGATTTATGGGAAATGAGAGTTCAAAAGTGGGGGGGGGGGTTTGATTGGCTGATACATATATAAAAAGTACTGTGTACTGTAAACACGTTCTGAAGAAGTCTGTGAGATTCCCAACAAAAGCGCTTAACTTGAATTTGTTTTAGTGGTTTTGTACTTGAAAATTATCAAAGGAGTTCGTACTCTCTCTTACTGGAGCCTTTACTTTTTTTCTGGTGACTTTGCAATTGGGAAAAAGTGGAAATGAATGTTGATGAAATGGGGGGGAAGGGAGGTAAGATTTTGGATCCAGGTCCTTAAGGAGAGTAACTGTTATCCAGAATATAAAATTCAGAATGCAGAAGAGAGCATTCTAGGAACTAAACCAAAATGAGGATGAAGAAAGGATATTTTACCATAAGGGATGACTGCGAGTAGGGATATAAAATAGGCAAGAGAGGGCTGGAATTTATGGGAGGGAATTAGCAAAGGTATCAAGGTACTGGGAACCAATTAAGAAGGGAACGGTAACAGAGCGGTATGAGTCCAGGTAGAACTTTGGGCTACAGGTTAGAGACTGCCTTGCCTAAAAGAAGTTGACAATATGAGTACAGGTAAAGAAAACGGGACAGGGGATGTGTTAATCGAAAGACCAGCTTTAAGTTTTTTTTTTTTTTTTTTTTTTTTAGAACAGAAGGTGCTATCATGGATAATTATAGTAGAGCATAAAAATACTACATGATAACTATACGAATTAACCAAAGTTGGTTAAATAGATTGGAAAAAGATAACAGAAAGAACCTACAAAGAAACACCTGGAGAACAGCTGTATGGCTCTCAAGTGTGCTAAAAAATCTAAAATGTTTATTTTATATACTAGCAGACTTCAAAGAAATATTGTTGTGCAAGTAAACTTACCAACAGTAGATGTTTGGATAATCACTGCTGCAGTAGCCTTAGCTATATGGGTTAAATATTCAGCAAAGGATAGAACAGCTGACCAGTTTCCAAAGCTTCAGGGCACCTTCCATAGGCTCAAGCTCTCAGGCAGCTTAAGCTGAGCAGCCTAAAAGGCAAGTCTGAGTGCTAGGCCCTTCAGAGCCTTCCTGCCAATAAAGACAAAGTGAGGCTTAGCCCTCAAAGGAAAATGTTAGGGATCACAAAAAAATAAATCCCACACCCTGGCATAAAAACACACCAAAAAAAAAAAAAACAAAGCGTTTGATGGGAGGGAACGGCTACTGCAACAGTGATCACTTGAACATCTACTGTTAGGTTTGCTTTACTTACACAACTGTACTATGTTCATCATACTGATCACTGCTGCTGAAGCCTTAGCTATATGGGTAGATTGCCCTAGCTTATGAGATTTAGGAGATGGAAGGAGAAGAGTCCAGGAGTCCCTTGGGAATGGTACTAGCAAAGCCTGACCTGGACCCATGGCCGGCCTTAGGCATAGGCCAATAAGGCGGCCGCCTAGGGTACCACCTCTAGTAGGGGCGCTTTCCAGTATTTATTTGGTGTAGGTAGACTAGGATGGGGGCACCAGATGGTGTGGTGGGGGCGCTGTGGAGCCCTTTTGCCTAGGGCATCAGTTGACCTAAGGCCGCTCCTGCCTGGACCTACAGAAGGAATCAAACTTACAATTCTTTTACTTTGTAAAAGAACGTACAGAGAACCAAGCAGCGCAGCCTAAAATATTTAAAGAATCCAACCCTTTGCAAACTTTGCAAAAAGCCAAAGATGAAGCCAAGGTCTTGGAAAAGTGGGCCTTGACCCTGCCTAGAATAGTTTTGTTACAGTGAGTATAACAAAAGACAACCATTTGGAACCAGTCTGTTGCGACACAGGTTGCCCCTTTTTCCCTTCACAAGAAATGAACAATTGATCTGAAAGATTTAGTTATGTAAAGATAGTACTAGAGTTGTCTGTGGACATCCAAGGTATAGAGTAGTCTTTCTCCCTCATTTTTAGATTCAGGAAAGAAAACGGGGAGATGGAAACTGAAGCAGGAGTGGAAATCCTAACATATAGATCTATTTTTTCCTGTGGAAGAGAACCTCTTTGAATTGTGCTGTCTAACTGACATCACAGGAACACACTTATTTTATCAGAAACTACTTTACAAGAAGGATCAATAGCCCGAATTAAACCCTGAGCCAGACCCAGTAAACTACTCCTGTCTAAGGAAATGTGAGGAAGAGTACATAAATGCTTAATTGTGTGTTTCTTTTTAACAAGCAAGTTGGGACCAATGGTGCTATTAATGGCTGCAGCAGTAGCTTCTCCAGGGATGGGCACAGCATTCTGACCCAACACTAAAGCTGTCCCTGCTCCCTCTTCCAGCACTGATAGTTTCTTCCATGGTCAAACCAGTAATGGTGCCTCTTTCCTAAAGGACAGAAGCAGCAAATGCCAGCAAAAACTAAAAATCTTTAAAGTCCCTTTTTTCACAGACAAACACAGTAAAAAGCATTTTGAAATACTTTGCCAACCACATAATGTAAAATAAACACAACTTCGACATAAAAATGAAAATGTTTTTTCAGTTATTTTAAACAAGTGTTAAACTAACAGGAAAAACTGTGTTCCTGTTTAAAGGAACAATGCAGTCTTGGAACAGTCCAATAAAACACATACCTCCTAGCTTTAAAATACCTTTTTTAATGAGGAAAGTGATAAAACACAAATAATTAATAGAAAATGGAAGATTTTTCTCCAAAAAGAACTTATCTGCCCAAAGGAACATGACCAGCCAACCGGCGATCCTTGAAAGCCTTACAGGAGTGCACTCTTCAGTGGCAGTAAAGCTCTGAAGGCTTTGGCACCCAAACCTGTCTTTCAGTCAGTTCAGCTCCAGATGCCTGACAATTTTGATGGCTGCAAGGTGCCCTAAAGTTTTGATAAGCTGGTTGGCTGTTATATCCTTGGTAGGATAATAACCTATACAGTTAAGGCTACTGCAGCAGTGATAAATACAACGAAGATTTGTTCTTCAGGCAGAGAGCAAATGTTGAAGGTGTGATAAAGAGAGAGGTCATTGGCAGCATATCTTTTTGGGAATGCAATATGTTAGATTTTAGAAACTCCCTACAGAGTACTCTGTCAGAAATGTTGGAGGACCAAATGGTTATAAATAAATTGTTTTCAGCTGGGATACAAAATCTGTACTGCCTAGACATAGTGAAGCCTTTCAAGTTTAATGTTGTCTGTCAAAAAAGCAATTACTATAAAATGGACATCAAAATCTAAACCAGCAGTAATTAAAATAGTGAGTATTGTACAAGAGGTAGGATATTTTGAAAAGGGAAGGAGAGATCTATACAAAAATATATGGAATTAATTAGGAACAATACATGCAGAATAATGGTAAGTGGGAAGAATGAGGTTTAAGGGAAGACAGGAATTGAATAATTTAAGTAACACTGGAGTGAAACATACTGAAAGAACAATGGAAAATGTTACTACGGTTTGTTTTAAACATACTGCAAGAGAAAAACAATGGAGAATGTTACTATGATTTGTTTTCTTTCTGTTTGTACATTTCTACTCATATTTCTTAAAATGTGAAGATTTAATAAAGATGTTATAAATGTGCTAAAAAAAATATGCCAGCACAAGAAAAAGAAGGATGACCCTGGCACATTAGAATTTTTTTTTAACAGCAAGGGCTGTGGCATGTGCAGAAATCTTCAGGTGGATATTTTGAATTCCAGCTTTTTTTATGGATTCATAAACAAGATGAATTGATAAAGAAACTTAAGCAGGCTGCAGGAGGTATCAGTGCTATGTACTGAAAAGGAAACACATGCTTGTACATTAGAAAGGAAAACTCACAGATTAATATGGCCACATGATCCTTAAATAGATACATAGTAACTAATCACAAGTTACAATCACTGGCCTGGGAAATACTGCAAGGATAAAGGTGACAGCAGCAAAGGTAGACTTTCACTCAAAAAAAATCACATGGGTACCAGGAAGGAGGGGAAGCCCTTGGACCAATCCTGCAGAGCTAGAGAGACAGGCAGGCAAGCAGGCAGGCAGGTACACACACACACACACGATATTTATTCATTTTTTGACATTTGGTGACCAGGAAACTCAGACTGGGTCAGGAACTCATTTTCAGCGGAGGCCCGGGGACAAAAGCTTCCAAAAAACACATACAGACATAAAAGATTTTACAGTTATAACTAAACATTACATGTATTATTAGTAACAAGTACAGACATGAATAGCTTTTACAGTTATACCCAAGCATACATATATTTCTAGACATAATACAATTTATCATGTGGCTAGATAACATTTGCAGCAGAATGTAAACAGTTCAGTCAAAATTCTAGTTTAGAGTTGTACATTACTGGGAGAGCAGATTAAGTTATACAGAAGACATAAAAAGTAGAAGTTTCTGCTTTGTGTGTATGAGGTTAAAAGTTAAGTAAGGGTAGTAACACATGAGGAACAGAGTATGAATGAACAGAGATGATAGTAGAAGTAAGGGATTATTGAAGAGATAAAGTGATGAAAAGGAGATAAATAGGGAATAGATTTTGCATGAGATATAAAAGAATTTTATACAGAGATATGACGGAGGTTAATGTGACAGATATTCTATGAGGTATAAGAGAATATTACAGTGTGAGATAGCAGATAGAACCCCCTGCACCCTTCCACACTCCCCACATATTTAATATTCTACCTCTAAAATCTCTGAGCCTTAGAGTTGAGGAAAAGTTCAACAATCACAAATTAGTCCTACAAATATATGCAAGTAACTGACTATGTTGCCATCTCTTATTCTCATTCCAACAAAGTCACATTGATCAAACCCATGTACCCCATCCTTAGCTGCTGCCAACATCCATGAGAACTGCAAAATGATTTCAGGCACACTGTGGTTTCAAATTCAGTTTTCATCTGAACATGCTGCAGCTGTGTATAACAAGGCACATTCAAACAGATAGAAATTATTCTTCATTTTTAATGCGGATTCTCAAAGATTATTACACAGCCCTGTGATACTTGGAATGGGCAGAAACAGTATGAAGTAGTTATGGTTCAAAATTTGTGATCACAAGTCTCAGGAAAAGAAAAGAAAGTATTTATAGACTTATACAGCAAAGGTAGACCAAGTGGTGCAAGACAGGGACTATAGTTTGAAAAATGTTTAAACAGCCGTGTCACAGAAAAACTGAAATATAACACTAACTGATATTAGTATACCTAGATCTCAACTGCTTCTTTTGTTCACACAACTCTAAACAGTTTTCTCAATTGTGCTAAAATTCAATATATTGCACATAAAGGCATTTAAGCCTTTTACAGATTATAGATAGCATTTAAGGAGTCGGATCTTTATTGGTTCAACATCCCAAACAAACAATTGGCGATGTTGTACTTGAGGGCCTCACCAGATGCGCAGTAGCAAGCCGCACCCAAAACCCACCCCCGTGATACGTCATTCATGAATATGCATTTCCTCCGCATGTACAACAAAATGTAAGGAAAACAAGCACACTGACATGTAATATGACAATAAATACAACAGTAAACTGTTACCAACATCAGTAATTGACAGGTTTTATTGCACCATAACCAGCAAAGAAACGAAACCATCAAACGTTAGCAGCAAAACACATTTCATCAGGCTTTTTACTGTCCAAACAAATGAAACCAAAAAAGATTCAGCAAAATCAAATGTTAGCAGAAAAACATGTCATCAGGCTTTTTACTGTGCGAGAGGCGTGGTTATGACCATTGACTAAGGTCAACTGTTTTAACACTAGGAAAGTGTACGTGTTATGGGCGTTATTTGTCATTTTTTGCACGTTTGTAAATTCCTGAATTATAGAGCATGCTGTTAAAATTTCGGGTTTTATGATTAAATAGACTGAATGACTAAAGTGAGATTTGCAAGACTGCTTACATTTAATTTACGTTAATATTCTCATATCATGTATGCACGAGCAAATTACATATGCAGACCAGGTTGTCACTCAATTAGCGACATGCCCACTTCTGCGCGAAACAAACTGGTGAGGCCTTCAAGTACAATATCACCAAACATTTTAGGAGCTTTTTAAGCCAGTTAAAACTTCAGTCCCCTCCCATATGAATTGGATAATCTGTCAGATCAAACCTCAGAAGTGGGTCCTATATATGCAGTAGGAATGCAGAGGGGTGGGTGAAGACAGACTGACAGATAACTTGGAACATCTAAAAGGCTGGAAAATAAGAGACTTGCTGAGTCAAATTGCTGTTTTTTTGCCATCCTTAGACGTTTAGGCCAACTATAGTTATCAAAGTCTGCATAGGATTTGTAAAGTTCTCCAACATGGTTTAGACCAAGTTAACAACAAGTGCAAGGACAATGGCTTCAAATTAAATTTCAAGATGTTTAGTATAATTCATTTGGTAAACAAAAACAAAACATTTTCCCTTACCACACGGGTAATATATATATCTTCCATTCTGATGCTGTCATATGGAATCTAGGCACTCTTGTTGATAATTCCTTATCTTTTGACATCTTGGCTCTGCCATAGTTCAGAAAGCCTTCTAACCCATTTAATTTCCAAAATTGTCTCTTTAGATCCAAAGAAATCTTAATTCTCCATTAATTTGTACCTTATCATATCCATTACCGAATAGACTACTCCTTTTGGCATGTGTTTATCTAAACAAATCACTCAATTTGAGTGACATCACAGATTTCGAACTAAAAAGATCAGTGGCAAAAAAATTGCAGTCATTAGGACAGACCAAAACCTCTCGCTCGATCTCTTTTTACGGTTTCTTGTACATTACATCAAGATTTGTATCTAACCTTTCAAGCCATGAAAGATCCAACTCTGTCCTTCAATTCCTTCATAGAACAAATGGTTTCTCCTATACCCAGTTAAAGGAAATAAACCTTCACAAACACACAAATATGCCAGACTGACATTACAGATTCATATTTCAAAGTATCCTGCACCTCTTGAACAATTTTGCACTAAATGTCAATTAATATGCCTTCCAGATATCACTGGAAACAAGATGGGCAGCCTTAAATTCTGCCCTGGTCTACACCTTGCATTCCCCTCCTTAAAGCTGAATGGAACTTTAGAATATGGATTATTGGCTAAGATTGGAATGCTCTGCAGACTGATTGCCTCGTATCTACATATCAACTAAGTTAATGTTTTCAGGTTCTGAAGAGGTCCCATATAAATATAAAAATCTTGTTTTTATTTACTTTTTTTTTTGCCGAAGGTAGAACCATCATCTTTTTGACACTACTCCATGAATGAACCTTCCCAATGAAATTAAACAGGACATCTTGCTGCAATAACAGCATTTTCCTAATACTACTTTAAGTAACAACACTGTGTCCAGAGTTGATAGCAATGTGCATTTACATATGTAAAAAAAAAAAAGGAAAGAATGTTTTGAATAAAAACAGAAAGAAACTTGCAGACAAAAATAAATATTACTATGACACTCTATTGTCAAGTTTGGTTCACAGAGAGCGAGCGAGAGAGACAGAAAAGCCATCGTAACAGAGCAGTCAGTAGAAAAATGGAAAAATATTCGATTCTCCACAGTGATGCCAGCTGTTTCCCAACATCCTGACTTTTCCACAATCCCAAACCTCCTTTTCCTGATGTGTACATTTTATTTGCTGGCTGCATAGTAATGTATTTTCAAGATCAACCTTTCAGCACTATTTAAATGACCTGCTCAGCTCCATAAAAGGCAAACTGAGAATGAAGGAATCAATCCTACGATTACCGGAAAAAGCTTGACTGCAACTCACAGTTTTAAATTAACCCCATGCATTAACCTGTCAGAAAAGTTAAACTGTAAGATAAGAAATCTGAAAAAGATGCTTAATACTCTGATATCAGCAGTGGAACACCTCTAGCAACAGTATCAGACTTAATCTGATGTGAATTACACAGTTTGAAATGGTCAAATACTGTATATCAGAATCTCTGAAAAGTCTCTATAAACACACAAATACAAGCTGCAACCTACCCCTGCTATCAAGCATGCATGACTGTTTTAGCAGATTAATCTGCAGCAGCTACAACAGGTAACAAGACCAACAAATGAAAAAAATAATGAACACAAAATTCATGGTGCATTTATTGCAGTACTAAAAATAAAAAAAATCTATTATCTGACGAACCATCTTAAGTACTGCAGACAGAGTCACAGTCTGAGTAACTTCCAATATGCAAGAAAACAAAACTTGTACTGTGACCAGCTAGAGACAGAAACCTAAGACCATTATGATGATGCACAGACTACTGTCCCTTATGTAGCACTTTTCTGAAAGCCACACATTCTAATTACGCTTAGTTACTTCTTTACTATGCATCTACTCATGCTTAACAGCTATTATAAACAGAATGGAATAAAACGCCACAAACAACTGCAGCAAGACGTAATAATGACTGCATCTGTGACACCATGTTTAACAGGGGAACTACACACATGCCTGGAAACAGTTTATTGCACAAAGGCAAACCAAAACCTCAAAAGGACATCAAACATTATCTCAGAAATTGTTCATCATTCTGTAAGACATATGGAAAGCACAGTTTACTATCGATTAATAATCAAGATCAGGGTCCAGATTTTCCAGTGACATCTGAAAGGCAAGTTACAAGTTTTCTGGCTTCTGTGACCTAGGATTTGTGACTGCTCATAATGTAATTTCAAGTATGTAAAGACAGATGAGACTGCAGGCAGCAGTATATTGAAAACTAATTGAAAAATGCACTTCTCCAGAAGCAGTAGAACACACTGCTCTCTAAATGCATCTCAAAGCTCAGGAGTTTGAACAGAAATTTTTGATGCTGTCACTCTCAATCTATTGCATGGCTGACAGGCAATCAAACCCTTATGTCTGCCTGGCAGCTCATTTTGCTGGCAGGTGGCAAACAATTAGACACACCAATTTGTGTCTCCTGATGACATTAAAGCATGAAACAAAGTTGTATGCAGCACCCAGTGATTTGTGTGAAAGCATTTCAAAAATAATACTCTTTGCCGTGGCAACTCATTTCAGGCTGCCACCTCCCATTATGGCTTTGAGCAGTGAAGACGACAGGCTTGGGTTACGTGTGGCGAAGGGCCACTTCTGTTCAATCCGTCGTCAGCACCCCAGAGACCTGAATCCCCTCCTTTCATCAATATCACCTCATCATTCACATTCTACAGTGCACTAGCTCTGCATATATTACATATGCAAGGCTCCCTTTTCTGCCGTAGTCAGAAACAGCTTAAAAGATGCAGCATGGTTCCACTTTTAACTTAAATTTTAGGATTACGAATAAAAAGAAAAACAATTATGGAAAGTAAGTGTCCATTTTAGGATGCTTTGACAGCTTTAAGAAAAGCAATACAACGTATATTGCAACTAAATATATTTAATTCACTTAATTAAATGCAGAAATTAATATGAAAACACTGGTCCTTGTCAAAGTAAAAACATTAACGCCACACTACTGTGCCATTATAAAAGTAAATGCCATACAATAAATGCTACAGTAACAAGGTATCTGGAAATCTGGAGCAATGTGAAAAAATAATTCTATACTAGGGCAAAAGTAGTCATTATGTCGCAGATTTGAGGTTCATCATAAACAGCAGATGGAGAAAACATATCTCTGAAGTCATAATGACAGCGTTGGTAGAAAAACATTGATTAGACATAATCAAAGATGTTACACTTTCAAATGATTGTGTTCCTGGGTAAATGGTGTGCTTTTTATTTTTGCGGCAGAATACTATACTGTACACAGCAATATAACAGTAAACGGATGATAAATACCTGTCAAATGAGTGAAACTGCATAGGAAGAATACTCTGGGTTTCCCTCTTCAAAGCAGGATCTGGATAGGGAACAGGTTCTGGCCCTAGATCTACAATTTCAACAGGGGCTGCCACCAAGCTTTTAAGAATTTCTTTCACATTAATGCCTTTGCTTTGGTTTAAGTTTGACAGGGATGAAGCTGGTTTCAGTACTTCACTTGGACATTCAGTTAAACTTTCTTCTGACTTTTTAACCTCCGAGGACAAGGTAGATAGTAATTCGCTCATGGCATCTGGGCCTGGGCTGGCATCCAGGTCAGCTCCATTCATGATTGTGGACACTTGTTCTTCACCAATCCCAGAATCAGTGTGGGGAAGTGAGCTCTCCAAAGGAATATCGTCAACTGGTATTGCTACATCTTTTTCTTTATTTGATTCTGAAAATAATGTAGGGGTCTCTGTAACACATGAAAAATGTATATTGAGATTTCTGCAGTTATACACACATGCACAATAAATATGCTTATTACACAACTATACAAAGCAAACATGTTCTCTATGCAATGGTTTTACTAACTTCAAGAACTCTAATTAATAATGGCTGCACAGCACATTAAGTGATATGGTCTCCCTTCACATCTGCAGTATCTAACCACAACTTGAGACTGTCCAGTTCTGCAAAAGAGATGCACAACTGCAAAACAGGTTGCAACAGCAACAGAGAGAGGGAATCCAAGTCAAGAGGCTGTATAATTACAAGGCATACAGGCAGACCACAGCACTCCTCACTATGAATTTCTTTTTTAATGAAAGCTTTCTAGAGATATTGGCAGTCTAGCAGTTGGCACAGAGGATTAAGGCTATGACCTGATAATGTGCTACTTCCTGGATTGAAGGGTTCATTTTCCTCAGCATTTCTTTGACAACTGTGTGACCTTGAGCAAGTCATACAACCACCAGACAGTGCTCGGAGGAAATTGGAAATTTGGGCTAGGCACATTAACGCTTTTCTGAAATGCACACAAAGTAACTAATTATGCACTACAAATGATGAGTGACACTTATCAGCAATAACATTACCAGCTTTGTGTAAGTTTTGGTGGCCCCATTACCAGCTTTGTGTAAGTTTTGGTGGCCCCATTCCATTTCTAACAGTTCTCAGCAGACAGCACTGTATACATTACTAAAGAAAGAGCAGTGACATATGGCACAGCTGGTGAATTTGCAGGTGTATGCTGGGTTAATGACCACTGCACCCCTTATAAACCTAGCTGTACAACCCAAATATGACCCACAAATTTGATTTATAAAAGGGGTGATTTCCAGATTGCCTCCGCCCATCACAGATATAGACACCAAACCAGAGGTGAATTTCCAATTACCCATCTATTATTTCAAGTTGCACTTAAATAGGGACAGGGAGGAACTCTGCTTCATATGGATAGGGAGCCTGTTCCAGAGAACAGGAATTCTCTGAGAAACATCTCTCTCTCTCTCTCCAATGTGTCCTATTTATGTTGAAAGCAAAAATGTTTTTTTTTTTAATCTAGTGGTTCTGATGCTTTTTTTTTGTGTGTGCATAAGCAAACGGTTCATCAAAACATGGTCAAGAAATACCTTGTACACCAGGCAAAGATCACCTCTTAGTAGTCTGCATGATACAGAGTAAATAATCGGAGGTTTAAGATGATCAGCATAAGACACTGTTTACTCCCGGTTTTCTTTTTGTAAGGAACTGTTGTAGACATTCCAGTTGCTTTGTGTGATGGGTCGGGTACATACCAAAGGGGGCAATATACTCTATGATGAGTCTGATAAGGACTGAGTACAATGGTATGATGACCTCTCAGGAGGATTTTCTTACTACCTTGCACACATGTTATTCGAAGGCTAAGTTACTATCTACATCAGTTTCCAGATCCCTGACTAGTGAAATCAACCTTTAGGGTTGTTTTATTGTTGGCGTGGTTACCTGGGGTGGACGACTTCTCAAATGTACTATAACGCATTTCTTGTATTAAGTTTTAAGCCATGGCTTTGGTACCAAGTGTTTGCGTTAGTTCTTCCTGAAGGGTGTTCTCATCTTGAGAGGATTCAATGACTGCTCCCAGTTTACAATAATCTGCAAATTTGGTTAGCTGCATGTCTTGACACTGGCTTTGCCATCCGAGAAGTAGATGCCAATGAGGAGTGGGCCTAGCACAAAACACTGGGGTACTCCACTGGTGCCCAGCCTCTTTGTGGAGGTGGCTTAATGAAATCTAACCTCCTGGGCCCTATCAGTGTTCCAGCTAGCTATCCAGTATGTTATAAAGGGGTTTATACCTACTTCTGTAAGTAAGTTCACTGACAATGTCTCAGTGGGGTATTGTTTCAAATGCTTTACATATATATAGGTAGGCAATATTCATCAATTATACCCTTTATCCATTGCCGTAGTGAACTTTTCATAGAAGTCCACCAGATTCAGTAAGCATGACCTTCCTTTGACAAAGCTACACTGGGATGGATCCAGTGTCTGGAGGTTTCCTATGTCCTTGTAATAATTTCCATTTTAGGACTTCCAAAATGGCTGCACAATGATCAACAGAATAACTTCACTTCTCCCAGTGTGAAAATAGAAACTGAGAAAAAAAGTGTGCCATTGAATTTTTTTTTTTTGATAAAATTTACTGGCTAGTAAATACACTGACAGGATGCTAGGAAAGAATAAATTTGGAAAACCTGAAAAAAAATGAACCAGAAAAGGTGAAGCAAAAAAACTACCTGTGAAGGATTCGAGAGCTGCTCAGCAAAACGAGTTCAAGCTTCCGCTCTGGTTCAAAAGATGGCTTCCAGTAATTTAGAGGAACAAATAAATCAAATGTACTAAGAGGTGATTTATGAGACATTGAAAGAATATATACATTCAAATAAAAAAATGGCTAGAACAAATAGATGATTTAACTATCCATTCTGTTGAACTGATAAAAACTGCAAAAATCAGAGGATGACCTGAAGAAAAGGCTGGCTGAATATGAGATTTCTCAATAAGAACTGTTAAAAAATAGAGTTAGAAGACAGAACGTGCACAGAAAACCTGAGATTTTCTTCTGTACCAGAGAAACTGGAAGTAACAGACTGCATTAATTTTACAAAAACACAAATAAGCAAATAGACTGCTACTACACAGCAAAATTTAACTGAAAAGGTACATCGAGTGTATGCTCCAAAACCTGACCTTGAGAAAGCAGCCAAGACCTATATTAGTAAAGATGCAATCATACCACCAGAAAGACTTGATCCTGACAAAACTGTAGCAAAAGGGCAAAGTATTAAAAATCAGAGACAGCAGACTACAGAAAACTATTATTCACTGTACCCAGGTAGAGAAAATGCAAATTTATTCAGGTAATCGGGGAATGTTGAGAAGCAGGTGTGAGATTCAAGCTGCTGTATCTAGCTGTCTTCAAAGTGTTTTTTTTTTCCTGGAAGATTAAAGTCATTTTTTGACACAGAAAAGGCTATGGAGGAAATAAAAAGTTTATCCAACAAAATGTGAACCAGCAGGCAGAAGGGGACTCTGCTTCTCATTCTACTGATGGCAAGCTTCACAAGAACTTAGAGAGTCATATTTGTGAAATATGGTTTTGCAAGAAAAACACTGGACTTTTGCTGACTTTGTTAAATTTGACAGCAAGACTGTAAAGCGTATATTCCACTTTATATCATTAATGTTTAGGAGAACACTAAAAGGGGGAAACTTAGTCTAAGTAAAACAATTTTTGTTCTTAGAATTTCTATAAAATATTTCAGGATATAAACTGCATGTAATATAATTAGGGGTATTTTAAATGTGAGGGGAGTCTTTCAGTGACTGCTGCATGTGTTAAAAAGATATTAAAGCAAACAAGTACTTTTTTAGATGCAAGAAATATAGATTTTATGGTACAACGAGAAGGAAGGCTGGACAAGAGCAAGCTAATATTCATATGCTGTGTTCTTGGGTTGCTGAGGTGGGGTGGGGTGTAAAAGTTTACTGATTATATTAATATGTAGAGTTAGGATATTTTCTCTCTATTTTATACGGGTGAATGTCTAGATTACCATCTTTGGCTTAAGCTGTAAACATGTTTCTCTAAGAGTGGATGCTTTAAAACTAAGACAAAATCATGAAAGCCATGAAAATATTAATCTTACAACTGCAAATATATTACCTTCTTGGTTTTCCACTGGCAAATGTTCAGTGAGTAAAGATGAGCAGGGGCAGCTGTGCATTCCTTTTTGAGTGAAATTTACAGACTCATTGCTGAGTACATTTCCATAAAGACAATCTGTCTGCAAGTGCAAGCAGTTAATCTTGAGAATTCTAAATACTCTGCAGAGGGAAATGCAAAATCTAATGGTATAATGGTGAGTAGTTCAGTGAAAAACACAAGTATGAAATTATGGAAAGTGAACAAGAGGTAACAACCTCCCTAGCAGCCTTAATACTTTTATTGCACTTAACAGTGTAAAATTTTGTTTTATTTAAAGATAGCTGCTGCACTTTCTTAGGGCTGAAAGATAATGTTTCCTGAAAGCATACAAGCTGCTTAAAGAGCACACAGCAATCAGTTTAAGTGGGAGCACATGTTGTAGCTTGAGCTTTAACACAGGTACCCTTAATTTTAGATCAGATAATGCCTGTAGTTGCAGCAATCAATCTGGGACAATTGTTCCCTTCTGGAGGGTTAAACTTCATATTTTGAAGATATACATAATTCTGTGCATTTGCTCCAAGTTAACAGGGGTTGGGCATGTTTTGTATTTATTTTTTGTTTGAGGGTTTTCATTAAAACAAAGTCTGAAAAATGTGGCATAGGTTTTAATGGAGATGAGAAGAAATAAGAAGACAAAAGATAAGCCTAACAAACATTGTGTATGTAACTCAAAAGTTGGGAATACACATTCAAAAAACACTGTTGTGTATAATAGATGGGAATAATAACTTTTTATCAGGATGGCTGTGCTGCACATATTATATTGGAATATGAATGGCTTTTCAGGTATAAACAAAAAGGAAAGAGTATTAAATTATATTAAGAAATTCAGAGTGTGAATAACAATGCTGTAGGAGACGCATTTGAATTTGATAAAGAGGGGATTTCAAAATGGATATTCAGCAGAATACCAGGGACAGAAGAAAAGTGGCATAATTATGCTGACTGCTAGAGGGGTCAAAAAGTGATAGATGAGGGAAGAAAAAGACAAAAATCATAGATTTTTGATAGTAAGGTGATACCGGCAAAGGAGGAGGATTACAATGACATTTATTTATATTCCACCAAAAAATGCTATTATGGAGCTTAAGAAAATTTTGGGAGAAATAATCTGCTTTCAGCAAGGATCATTTCTTCTAGCTGGAATTTGATTTGCAAGAGTGAGGATGTATCAGGAGGACCTAGAAGGGACAATATAACGAGAGGGTGGATTTCTGAAGAAATTTACAAAAATATTTGGTATGGAAGATGTGAATTTGGTTTTGGAACTTGGACAGAATTTACATATTACTCCCCAAGGTACAATAACTGGACTAGACAGGATAGAAATTATCCTTCACAGGAATGTGTGTATTTAATTGAAAGCTTTGATACACATCCGATAACTATTTCTGATCATGGACCAATAAAAAATAATATAAAATGTACGGTAATTAAGTAAAATAAGACAATGGCACTTTCTCGCCTACCTGTTAAAAAGAGAAGAATTTAAGGAATGGGTAGTGGAAATTATTCAAGAGCCGTTAGGGAAGATATTTTCAGCTAGTGACTGGGATAAAATGAAACTGGAGTTTTAACAGGGTCAATATAAAATAGAAAGAGATATGCTTAAGTAGTAATAGAAATTACTTAGAGGGGCTAACAAAGGTTAATGTATTGTAGAATAAGGAGAATCTCCCAGAACAAGAGGGGGAACAAATGCAGAGAACTAGAGAGAAAATAAGGGATTATCTGGATAATATGCATGAGTTTAGAAAGATTGTCGTTAAGCAACTACTTATGATAACTCCAGAGCACAAAAATTGTTAGCACAACGATTTAGGCAACTGAACACAAAGAGCTCTCGCCAAACTTGGGGAACCCATACCAAGAAAAATAACCTGAGATCCTGTACAGGTTTTGGAGCTATTCTGGAAATTTTATGAAAATTTGTATAAAGCAATGTGGAAATCAAGAAACAGTACAATTGGAAACACTTTTGGTAGATTAATTATGCCAAAGTTAGAGGTAGACAAGGCTCAACAACTAACTGGTAAGTCAGGAGGTAATGAGATAAACACAGTGATATATAATTAATCTTCAGGAAAGTCTCCAGGAACAGATGGTGTTCCTCTGGTGGAAATTTGGAAATTAGGAGGGAAAAAAATTGTTAAAGATCTAGAAGATATTGTTTAACAATATTTTAAAAGGGGAGGAAGCATTAACATCCTGGAAGAAATCTGTGGTGGCTGTGTTACTTAAAGATGGCAAAGACCCTTCAGACCCAGCTTCATATAGACCCATTTCAATGTAAACAAAATGTTTATGTCAATATTTACTAAAAGAATGTCAAAAGTGTTACCAAAATTGAAAGATGTGGATCAGTGTGGTTTTGTGGAGGGGGAGGCAAATATTTGACAACATTAACAGAACAGTGATAATCCAGACGGAAGTAGAATGTAAGAAAATACCTCTGTTATTGGTGGGTTTTGATGCAGAGAAAGCATCTGACAGACTATGCTAGGATTTTATGAGTAGGGCACTGGAAAAATATGCATTCCCTGATACAAAAATAAAGTTAATTGGAAGGACATATGAAGGACTGGAAGCAAGAATTAAAAGTCAGAGGGTTCCTCTCAGATAAGCTGATTTTGAACAGAGGAACCATAGGTTCATAGGTAGGTACTAGGCTATCGGCACAAGGGCCTACGTAAGCCTAGCCAACAAGGTTCCCTGGCTTACGCCACCCAAGAAAGTTATTTTCCTATGCCACTGTCGAGCAGAGACACAGAAGTGATCCCCGGGGTGTATTTCCCATTTCCCATCCACTCATCAAGATTTTTCCTGAATAGTGCTAATGAAGAACTTTGCTTGACATAGATGGGTAGCCTGTTCCAGAGTATGGGAAGTCTCTGGGATAGGAATCTATCCCTCCAGCATGTCCAGTTTATTGTGGTGACAAGGTTTAGGTCCCTAGAGCGTGTAGCTCGGAGGGATTGGGATTTCTTTAGGTGTAGCATGTCCAACAGCTCTGGGTCTGACACAGCTTTATATGTTAGGCAGAGATCACCTCGGAGTAGGCAATATGCTACGGAGTAAAGCTGGAGTTTTTTGAGATGATCAGTATAGGGCATTTGTTTGAGTCCAGTAATCCTCTTTATGAGGTACGTCTGTGGCCTTTCCAGCTGCTGCAGATGTCTTGTGAGGTACATTCCAAAAGGGGCGTTGTACTATATAATGGGTCTAATGAGTGTCAAGTAGAGGGGAACGATGACCTCTTTTTTCCTGGATGAGAACCCTTTTATGATGAGGTGTGCCACGTAGAAGGACTTCCTGACTACTGTGGCGATGTGACTATCAAAGGAGAGACTACTGTCCACCTGGGTCCCAAGATCTCTTATCACGCATTCGGTGTTAAGTAGATTGCTGCCTATGTGGTAGTTCATGGGTACAGAGTTTTTTACCAAAGGGGATGACACTGCACTTTTTGGCATTGAGTTTGAGGCCATGGCTCTGACACCAGGCATCTGTCTCAGAGAGGGCCTTCTGTAGGATGTTCACATCATTTGGGGACTTGACTATGGCTCCTAGTTTGCAGTCATCTGCGAACTTAGTTAGCCAGAGGCCTTCTGTGTTAGCCTGTACTTCAGAGAAGTAGATACCAAACAGGAGCGGTCTCAGGACGGAACCCTGTGGTACTCCATTTGTCACTGGTTTCAGGTCAGATTTGCAGTCTGCAACTTTTACAGTCTGGGTTCTGTCAGTGAGCCAATTGGCAACCCATCTTGTGACGTAGGGATTTATGTCTAGTTTATTGAGTTTAGCTATAATTCCAGAATGGGGGATGGTGTCGAAAGCCTTGGCGAGGTCAAGATAGGCTGTGTGAACCACCTTACCCTCATCTACGGCTTTGGTGACTGCCTCAAAGAAGTCGATCAGCTTCAGGAGGCATGATCTGCCTTTCACAAACCCGAACTAGGTGGGATCCAGAGTTTGGAGATTACCAATGTCTTTGTTTATGAGTTCCATGATGATACATTCCATGGCCTTGCAGACCAGGCTCGTCAGGCTAACAGGTCTATAGTTCCTGGGATCAGTGGTGGCTCCCCCTTTGTGGAGTGGGATAACTGTTGCTGTGCGCCATTCAGTGGGCACAAAGCCTGATGTGAGGCTATTATTGAACATGGTGCTTAAGTGAGGAGCCAGTTCATTCTGATGTTCATGTAAAACGCAGCCTGGGATGTTGTCCAGTCCCAATGGATGCTGTGTTTTTGGCTTTAGAGAGTGCAGCTTTCACCTGCGTAGTTGTGATTACAGACAGGGGTGTCCTCTTTCCCCCTTTATTTGCTTTAATTTTAGAGCCAATGACAAGGAAAATAAGACTCACAGAAATACAACAATAAAATTGGTATAGCAATCAAGAAAAGTTGTACTTATTTGCAGATGATATTATTACTTATGAAGATAAAAAGGTTATATACTTACCATAACGTTCCATCTGTGTTATCCATTTTCATTCCTCCTCGACTGATGGGTTTGGATCAGAAGCGTCAGATCCAACTCGGCTGCAGTAAAAGCTCATGGCAACCCAGAACTCTTGAGCTTCTCCCTTACCCACAACCCATCCTCCCCATTACCTGAGATCTTGTTTGCAAGCAATAAAGAAATACGTACTCTTACAACTTTATACATATATGCATATAAATCCGAGAGAGAGGCAATGCCACATCTGGAGCTGGTAATATTCAAAAGATGTAACAAAACTGTTATATCCCCACAGTCTTCTAGAATAAGCCTAAAAAAGGGTGGGGCGGTTGGTGGGTGGGGAGTCAAGGAGGAATGAAAATGGACAACACAGATGGAATGTTATAAGTACATAACTTCTTTATCTCATGTTGTCAATTTTCATTTTGTCCTCAACTGATGGGATAGTCCCCAGCTACTTAAAACCCTGGGTGGATTCAAGGAAGGATATTTCTGAGCACCACTGAGCCAAAAGATGCCCTACCTCTGGACACCACATCCAGCTTATAATGACAAATAAAGTCGTGAGGGGATGCCCAAGTTGCTGTTCCAACAAATATCATCCAAGGAAGTTCTTGAGTGGAAACTGAGGAGGTAGCTACAGCTATGTTTGAATGAGCGCGTATTTTATATGGCAAAGTCATACCGATATACAGTCAGTAAGCCATTTAGCTAAGGTGACTTCAGATACAGCTCAACCCAATTTCAAATCAGCAAAGCATAAAAAACAATTGATCAGTTGCTCTTATATCTTTTGTCCTATGAAGATAGAAAAGTAATTGTCTATGCACATCTAACAAATGTAACAAGTATTCTCCTTTATTGGAATAGTTTAGCAAGACAACTGGTAGATTGATGCACTGATTAATGTTGACATATGATACTACCTTGGACAAAAAGGATGCATTAGTTTGTAAGGACAGTCTATCCTTATGGAAAATGAGATACTGAGGTTTCACTGACAATCCCTGAATTTCCAAAATTCATCTGGCATAAGTGATGGCAACTAAAAATAGGGTCTTCCAAGACAAAAATTTAAGGTCACAATCATGGGCAGACTCAAAGGGTGGAAGAATCAAGCCCATTGTCACGCGAGATCTTTAAAATGGTGTTTAAGAATTGTGTCAAGCAAAAAAGCTTTACATAGTTTATGAGAGGCTAGTGAACAGCCATCAAACCCAATGTAGAAATTAGAAATTGCTGCCAACTGAGCTTCCACTGTTGAACTGGCCCCTTGGTTGAAAAGCAGTGTGAAGAGAACAGGAGAAGTAGGGCAGTGGATGTTTAACACATGCCAGCATAGCCAGCTGGAGTTTTGTAAAGAATTATTATGTCATTTGTATATCAAACTTATTTGTACAGGTGCTTGTGTTAAAAATGTACCAACAGTGGGTCCTACTGGAAAGAAAAGAAATACACCTGTATGCCACACTGCACTATAACTATTGAAATGAATACATTGTAACAGAGGATACTGGAAGAGAAGAGGTTAATCTCAGTCCAGCTAACTTTGAAAAACAGTCTGAAATTAAATTACCTGGTTTAGGCCAAAACAATTGTATCTTACAGTTCTGAATGCAGCCAGAGACAAAACGTCTGTGAAAACCAGGACTAAGAATCCTACTGTATTGTCCTTAGGGGTGAACTAATTGCTACCCTGGAAGGGTGGAAGTTTTGAAATGGTTTTATAGCTTCCAGATGCTATAACACATATTAGCAAAGCTCTATGGGTGTGTATGGTAATAAATATGTGATAGAGTTGGGTTCGGTTCAGTTTCTAGTAAACAGGGTTGTGTGGGAACCAGTCAGATGACCAGATGTATGTGATGCCATTCTGTAATCCAGCACTAAAATGATGTTTTAATACTAGATGAGATAGAAGTCTCAAAGCACTGTTTTGGAACTAACAAGACCAATCACCCACTTCATCTTCCCTTGCTTTAGAAAGTAACCAGGGAATGGTAGTTCTTTAGATCAGTCAGGAAAATATAGTGAGATTAGTTAAGTATTGTTTTTCTGTATCTTTGTGAATTTATCCACCTATTTTTAATATTTAATGTGAGTGAAACTCTGTTGTTTATTGTGAATATTTAGTATTTTCATTTTTTTTATTAATTATTAAATATATTTAAACTTTTCAGTGTGGCTGGTCTTTTATAGAATATTTTAAGCATTGACAGTACTTATATGTATTAGGTGACACTGTGGCCACTCCTGAAAGCCTTGCTGCTTTGGTCAAACACTACCATTTGTAGTAGCATTAATTTTACTCAGTATAATTGGGTACCCTTGTAAGAGCCTTAAAGTAGCTGGCTGGTGGCAATGAGTCTACCTTATATTCTGGGGAGGGGGGCATAGCTGGTAGATCTGTGACAGCCTTTCCCAGATGTGTGTGTGTATGTGAAAATCAAATCTTAAAGAGTGTGCGTGTCAGCTACTTGGAGTAGGGACACAGGGCACTGATTTCACAGAGAGGGTGGTGGAGGACTTGGCTTGGAACTCAAATCTACAGCTATGACGGTGGAGAGTTTTATTTGGGGGCCTGGACAGAGATGGAGGGAAACCCAGTCCCAAGACTGAGTTTGTTCCCTGTATGTTCTTAAAGGAAATTATGGTTGGTGCAGACAGCTGCATCTGGAAATACTGTGTCTATTTTTGTTACAAGTGAATGTCCCTCACTGGTGTCAGTTGTGAGGATTGAGGACCCTTGATTACTGGCTCAGAGGAAGGATATCACAGTATCAGCAGAAGATGAAGACAGCAAGACACAAGAACACCTTACGGCTAAAGTGAAGCAAACTCATGGCACAAAGTGCAAATGATGCTTCAGATGGCAGAACCAGAAATGTCAAATCCTGACATCTGTCAGGTATAGTGAATCTGCTTATGAACCTCTAACAGCCTATTAGCAGAACAATAAACAAAACCTTGTCTACGTAACTCATATTTTCTGAAACTAGGTTCAACTCATCACAACCAAAAACAACTGCTTGGATCTTTCCAAGTCCTTGCTTTTGTGCAGCATGTGAATGGCAAAGTCTGCAATTCAGCTGAGACCTCTGGACCTGTGAAGCAGATTCCTTAACTCATGACTGTGTGGCTTTTCTCTAATTGCTCTTCTTTTTTTCCAAATCTCAAAAAACATATCGCTTGACTATCTGAAATGCCCGTGGCTTTTCTGACCCTAGTCATGACTGCAAAGGGTCTATGAAGTGTAAGTTCACTCACCTGGTTAAACAGTTCTGTGTACATCTAGCTTATACAATAGGGCTTCCTACATATCTTCTTACACAGGAAATTAACAAGAAGGAAGAGACTAAGTTGCTGCAAAAAGACTTGATACTGTGAAAGAGAACAGATCTGTTATACCAGACAGAATGTAGTATTAACTTATTAAATGCTCTTTACAGACAGCCACTTAACATGTTTAATTCAACAAAGCAGAATGGTTCATATCTATTCACTGTTCAGGTTTTGTGCTGGTCTAAGAACTAAAGAGTAATGTCAACCTTCAGCACTGTAAACCTCTCACCTTGACTGACAAATTCACAGCTAGACTGCTGTAGCCATGAATATGACAAAATCAGGTAGCCCAACACCTTGTTTTCATAAAACAGGTAAGCATTTTATTTTTTGACTGACTGGCTATTTCTTCTGCATCACATGTATATCATGTACATCAAAGAAAAAACAAAACTCCTGTCATTGACCGTTAGTGCATGGCAAAAGAAAGTTAAGTACTTAGGATTAAGTTAGACCCGGATGCCCAGGTCCATCCTCCTTAACTAACAGAATTAAAGCCACAGGCTTTTAGTCAGCTCAGCATCTGAAGCTTTCCCAGGGAACAAGCCCTTCCACTTTTAACCATAAAGCCAAAAAGCCTCCAACCTCTTGTCAAGTGCTAAGGTCGACTGAAAATGAAGGTTATTCTATACCAAGGTCTGTTACTATGGTGGCTAAGGAATGTATGTGAGTTGACAGACAAACCTGCTCATTGGCTAAGGAATGTATGTGAGTTGACAGACAAACCTGCTCATTCACATCTAACATTATGGTTAAGTACACAACTTTTGCCTCTGACATGAGAAGATCTAGCCTCGTCAATCAACAGGGCAGAATCCCATGCTTAATCTCCTGAATGGTCATCCTCATAAGAATAAATCCTAAATAACTGTAGCCCTGAAGGGAGACCTAGATCTGGTAATCATATCCAGCTTATAATGTCTTGTAGAAGTGCACAGTGAAGCCCAATCATCATCCAAGGACGTATTCCTGAAAAAAGCTTGAGAAGTAACCACAGCCCTGGTCAAGTAAGGTCTAGGCATAGACAGCTAAGGGCTACTGTACGTTTCTAACAGAATTTAATGTACAATGTTTATCAATGTTAAGAACATTATAGAAAAAAGACTGGCAGGTTAAATATTATATGTGAAGTTTTTGTCTACCTTGGCATTAGCTGCAGAACTAGGCAGTCAGAAAGTATCTGCATTCCAATTGTGGAATCATTGGACTGTATTAAAATTAATGGAGAAGTTGCTCAAAAAAAAAAATAATAAAAACTGTTTCTGCAAGTCACTCACATGAATTGGAAAAATCATGCCATCAAGCCTAGAAGCTGACACTAGGTTAAGCTGCTGTTCTGTTCACAGATGAATGCACTTGGAATAAGAAAGGCCAGAGTACTGTGTTAGCAAAAACATTGGGGCTAGTTGTAGAACAGAGTCACAGTAATAAATCAATATTTAAGACCCATTGTTAAACACAGTGATCAGTAAAAGATCAACAAAGTCCAGTCTTTTACAAACACAGGTAGTATTTTCTTTTTTCAACCCGTCTTTTACAGGCAGAAGGAAGAAAATCATTTTGTAACACATCATCATTTGCTTCAATGCAGACTGGGATGTTTGTCAGCAAGGCATCCTTCTCTACAAACATGTGATGATACACATCTCCTTCACAGCTACAGTGCAGGAAGGGATTACGTAGGCTTGATGGTGCGGACTGTTAAAAGTCTTATTTTCTCTTAAAATATTTTATGTGAAAATAGGACTCAAACAAAAACCTGACAGTAAAGACCTTTTCAATGATGTGGAAATGGAATGATGATGCTATATTCCATTTTGCACCTCTGAATAAGACTCTAAATGGACTAAACAAGATTCATTTCAGTGACTGCCTTTATGGGAGATGAGTCTCTTTAAGGAAAGAGAAGCCTTGCAAACTTTTAAGGAAGCTGAATATAATAAATTAGATCCTTAATGAAAATATGAAATTGCCAAGTACACATTAACAGAACAGCTTAACCAAGGGTCAAAGATCTGCAATACGTCATCTAAAATTGCTGTAACTGGAGCAGCAAATTGAACCAAATATTTAGAAGAAGCAAGATAAAGAACTGCACCCACTTACTCCTCTACATGCTTCTACTGTAGTGTCTTTGGGCAAAGTAAAGATTTGGACAACGGATTGATTCCTGGTGATTACTACAACTTCATTAATGAAGTGGTTAGATGGACAAAGTAAAGATCCATATCAGGTTTGCTGGATAGCTGGAGAAGGATTGTTCTTAAGGACCCAAGACATAGAGGCTTTTCCACAAGGTAAGACCAAGGCAGATGGAATCAACATTGTTGAGGCCAAAATGGGGCTATCAGAATGATATTAGATTTGCTCAGCTTGGCTTTAAAAATGAACGTCAAAATAATGGGAAACAAGGAAAAGTAGAGCTCTGGGAGTCATTTCTAGATGACAGCATAACAAACTTTCTCCCAGGGTAGGGTTGATGACGTATCTGGCACTGGATGGGGATGCAAACAGGTTGTGACAAGCCTTCTGCCAATGACTGAGCAATTTTCATCCTACAGATGGGTTGAGGGATCACTCATGTAGCATCACTAAAGACAGCCATATCCTCCTCTGATTGATTCTTATAGTTATCATGCACTATTTTATATGTTAGACTAATTATCCCCTTTTTAACAGCATCTGCTGTTGTAGATTCTACTAAAAACTGCCAGTGCTTGTCTTTCTCTTTGCCTATACTAGGATATCCTTGACAGGTAAGGCAATCCCTAGCCTGCAGTCCAACTACATTCTTGGCCTCTTCCCATTCTATTACCTTTCCCTTTCTAATTATTTGCTCCTAATACTTGTTCCTTTGCCAGTTTTCGCTAGTAAATTCCAGACCCCTCTTGCCTACTGTCTGTATACCTAATTGCAGTCATCCCTATTGGCAGAATCTCCCTTCTCCATTCCAGTGTTGGCTTAGTTCTTAGAATACTTTCTACTACTTTATGAACATAATACTCTGTATATTATTGTTACTGTCCTTAAAGATCTGCATCAAAATCCCATTCTCCTTGTTCCTTGAGCTTCCCCATTTTATCATCATCCATTTTCATTTTTAATGATGGCTTTCAGCTTGTGCTATGTACAGGAGATTTAATTGTGAAGTTCTGAATACCTTTTCAAATCAGGTAATCCCAAACCACTTTGTTTTATTGGAAGGCTCAAGCTTATCCCACCTAACTCCTCCCAGATAAAATCCTTCAACTGTTTATTAATTGCTATCCAGAACTTCTCCTCTGGCTGATAAAAATATGCCTGACCTGTGTATAAAATTAGAGAGACTAAACACATTTCTACTCGAATGTATCTTGCTGTTCATATCCATAAAATACAGCTTCCAATTTCTCAGTTTTTATATCATCTTTTTAGTCTTTTCCCACATATCCTTAGCTGCCACAACAGATTCCTTTTTATTCCATACTAAATACTTCATTTTTTTTAAAAAAACAAGAAACATCTTTATTATTCTGTATGACACAAGCCATGTTACATTTGTATAAATGACAATAAATCATAGCAACACAATCTCAGTTGCAAACATTATACATTCCATGCCGCGTGAAACAAATGTAGCAGCAAACATTATACATCACTTTTAACATATCCAGTCACTGTCAGTCAAGCATCACATAGCTCATTCAAACCCTGCCTTCTTTTAAACCTTGTTTCTCCTCTCCATGTACTGATCACACAGTTCCCATTTTTTCCTATGTAACTTGCTCCTACCCTTTCCTAAATATCCCAGTTCCAGTTGTTTTAACTCCATTACTATCTTTACTACTTCTAGTACAGTAGATTTGAATTCTGATTTCCATTTTCTAGTAACTGCTTTTTGGCAGCCATCACAATTAGACTCAGCAAGGCCGTACTATGTCTATGCAATTCTGAGTTTGTATCATAGTTAAAAAAAAAACAATTCTCTAGTCACTCCAACTTGCTCACCTATTATCTCTGACAGAGCAGTCTGGAGGGAATCTTTAAAGTCTACCAACTCATTACACTCCCAGAACATGTGTTTCTTATTACCTCTTTCTGCCCCATCACACCTCCAACATTTGCTGTCTACCTTAGGGAAAATTCCTTGAAGTCTGCTTGGGGTATAAAAATACCTATGTAAGCACTTCCAGGCAAAGATCCGAAATCTTTTAGATTTTGTTGCATATTTAGGAGACATACATATACCCCCCCCCATGTTTCTTTGTGAATTGCTTATCTAATCTCTCTTTCCAGTCCTTCGTAACCTCCTGTGATTGATTCTTGTAGTTATCATGCAATATTTTGTATGCTCTACTAATTACTTATTTTTATTTATTTAGCTATTTATTTAACATTTGTTGACTGCGAAAGTCCAACTAGGACAGAGCCTATTTACAGCGGAGGCCCAGGGAGAAATGCTCCAGATGCATGTCTTTGGAATGTGGGACAAAACTGGAGCACCCAGAGGAAACCTACGAGAATGCAGGGAGGACATGCAGAGTCCACACAGAAGGTACCTAGCAGAAAATTGTAACACAGAATCTCTTGCTGTGAGGTGACAAAGTTAACAGCTGCACCACTGCACTGCCGCCTTTCTTAATGGTAACTTCTGTTCTAGGTTCCACTAAAAACTCTACCAGTGCTGGTCTTTTGTTTTGGACCCCCTATTTGTTTCTCTTTGCCTATACTCACATATCAATCCTTGACATGGAAGGCAATCTTCAGCCTGCAGCCCAAATAAGTTCTTGGCATCTTCCCATTCGATTACCTTTCCTTCTCTAATTTGCTCCCAGTACCTTGGTTTCTTTGGCAGTTTTCTTCAATACATTCCCGCCCCTCATCCCTATTGGCAGAATCTCCTTTCTCCATTCCCATGTTGACTTAGTTCTTAGGAGACCTTCTGCTTCTTTACGAACATAATATTCTGCACGATTGCTGTTGTTCTCCTTAAAGATCTGCATCCAAAATACCAGTCTCTCAGTGTTACTTGAGCTTTTCCCTCTTTTATCATCATCTCTTTCCACTTTGAATTATAGTTTTCTACTTGTGCTATGTATAGCAGCCTTAAATGTGTTGCTCTGAAATACCCCTTCAACTCCGATAATCCCAATCCCCCCTGTCCTACTGGAAAAATGAGCTTATCCCATTTGATTCTTGCTCTCTTCCCCTCCCAGATAAAATCCTTCAGCTCTTTATTAATTGCTTTCTACAACTTCTCCTCTGGTTGATAAAAATATGCCTAACCAGTGTACAGGACTAAAGGGAATAAAAACATTTTAACTGCTTTTATCTTACTATAAATAGGTCAGTGCGGTGGTGCAGCAGTTAGGATTGTCACCGCACAGCAAGAGGTTCTCCAGTTCGATTCTTGGCCAAGGTACCTTATGTGCAGAGTCAACATGTCCTCCCTGTGTTCTTGTGGGTTTTCTCTGGGTGCTCCTGTTTCCTCCCATATTCCACAGACATGCATCTGGAGCTTTGCTCCCCAGGCCTCCCCTGAAAATGGACTCTGCCCCAGTTGGACTTTCCTGGTAAATAAATGTTAAATAAATAAAAAATTAAAAAAAAATATATATATATACATATATATATATATATATATATATATATATATGGATCTATCTTACTACGTCGACAAATCAAAACGCCGACAACAAAATCACCGACACCACATAACCGACATTTCACAAACACGAAACCTCACATGCCCGACACACCATAATCCCGACAAGCAACAAACAAAACAAATCCCGGTCCAAAAGCACACAGACAACACAAGCACACCAAAATCCTTACAAACCAACACTAAACCTCACATACACAACTACCTACAACCTTAACCCAAACCCTAACCCTAAGGTCCGCCACTATCGCACACTCACCTAACCCGCCTAACCCTAACTCACTTAACCCGCCTAACCCACAAACTATCACAGTCGCACACTTACCTAGCCCGCGCTAACCCTAACTCACTTAACCCGCCTAACCCACAAACTATCACAGTCGCACACTTACCTAGCCGCCTAACCCTAACTCACTTAACCGCCCTAATCCACAAACTATCACAGTCGCACACTTACCTAGCCCGCCTAACCCTAACTCACTTAACCCGCCCTAACCCACAAACTATCACAGTCGCACTTACCTTACTCGCACCCTAACGTCCGTCACTACCGCATACATACACAGCCTTTTCCCATGTCGATGTTCTCAGCGTCAGGGTTTTGATCCGTCGGTCTTCTCCGTTTTCGATCTTCTGGCGTCGGTGTTCTCGCTGTCGGCGTTCTGACTTGTCGACGTAGTAAGATAGATCCATATATATATATGGGTCTAGGACACATGCTCGACTAGCATATGTCCGAATCACAAAACATCCAACACATACACGAAAGCGCTTAACATCGAAAAGCACTTCTGTATGTGTAGTTCAAAAAAAAAATCTAAGTTTCTGCAGAGGGGCTTTGCCCCCTTGCAGCACCCCACACCCCCCTACTTTATTATTCTCACTCTGAGATCACACTACAGTGGGGAAAGGGGAATTTTCCCTTACCCGCACTGTAGTCCGATCTATGACACAGGCACACATACATGGAAGCGCTTGTTGATGTTAAGTGCTTTCATGTATGTGTGTTCGATGTTTTGTGATTCGGACATATGCTAGTTGAGCATGTGTCCACATCCCATACATATATATATATATATATATATATATATATTTTTTTTTTGTTTAGTCTCTTCTCACATATCCTTAGCTGCCACACTGGTATCATTTTTTAATCCACACTCCTAAATACTTCATTTTATCATGTCCTCATAAATATGGATATTGCTGAACCAGTTCGTATGTGGGCACATAATCTACTGCTATTGCTTTTGTTTTTGCTTCATTAAGTTTGTATCCCGAAAACATGTGAAACTGTCTTAATATGCTCCACAACACTGTAATGTCTCTTTCTGGACTTGTCACGTATAAAATAATGTCATCTGCAAATAGAGCCAGCTTTTCTTGACTACCATACCAATTATATCCTAGAATTTTTGAGTCCCTTACTTTCTTTGCCAATGGTTCTAAATATAGTATAAACAACAAAGGGGAGAAACCCAAGTACTTCATTTTATCATGTTGACATAAATATAGGTATTGCTGAACCAATTCAGTGCGGGTACATTGTTTCCAGCTACTGCCTTTAATTTATCTTCATTAATTTTGTATCCCAAAAAGACTTGAAATTGTCTCAAAATGTTCCACAACACTGAAATGCCCTTTTCTGGTTTTATCAAGGATAAAATATCATCTGCATATAAAGCCAGCTATTCTTGACTACCTTACTAATTATATCCTTGAATTTACAAGTCCCTTATTTTCTTTATTGATGGTTCTAAATAAAGCACAAATGATAAAGGGGAAAGAGGACACCCCTACCTGGTTCCTCTGCTCAAACAGAACTTATCAGAGAAGAACCAACTCACTTTAATTTTCACCTCCAATCCATCATACATCTTCCTAATCAACCTTATTTTATCAAGAAATGCAAATGCTTTATGCTACTCATAAATATTCCAGTTTACTCTGTTGAATGCTTTCGCAGGATCACAAACCAACAGTGGTATTTTCTTACATTCTGCTTCCCCCTGGATCATCATTGTTCTAGTAATGTTGTCAGATGTTTGCCTCCCCTCCACAAACCCACACTGATCCATATCAATCAATTTTAGCATCACATTTGACATTCTTTAAGCCATTATAAACAAACACTTTATAATTGTGGTTTACAATTTAACTGAGCCTGTATCAAGCTGGATCTGATAGGTCTTTACCATCTTGAGGTATTACAGCCACCATCTCTTTCTTCCAGGATTTGCTGCTTCTCCTCCTTTTAAAATACTGTTAAACAAAACCTTCCCAATCTTCAGCAGTTTTTCCCTCTCAGCTTCCAAACTTCCACAGGAATACCATCCATTCCTGGGTACTTTCCAACAGATTGGTTATAAATCAACATTTTTATGTCATCTTCTCCTATCTTGTTAGTAACTGAGCCTCATCTACCATTTGCACCTTTTCTTGATTTCCATATTTCTCTACTTTTTACAGATTTTTCATAAAATTTCCAAAATATTTCTAATACTTCTACAGGATCTCTAGTTATCTTCCTCTTTACAGACTTCCTAAGCTTGGCAACAACCCTTTCTAGTTTCTGTTGCCCAAGTCATTGTGCTAAAAGTTTTTGTGCTCTGGAGTTATCAAAAAACAGTCACTTAACAGTGATTTTTCTAAACTTATGCATATTATCAAGGTAATCCCTTATATTCCATTTAGCATTCTACAATTGCACCTCTTCTTGTTCTGTGAAATTCCCCCTATTCTGCAATAATTTAAACTTTTGTCAATCAGTCTAAATAGCTCTAGTTACTTCTTAACCACGTCTCTCTCTCTTATTTCCACATTGTTTTTAAACTCCACTCTAATTTTATCCCACTCCTTAGCTATATTTTCAGAAGAAATTTCTATCTTCCTAATAACTCCCACTATCCATTCCTTAAATTCCTCTCTTTTCAACACAGGTGGGAAAGTGCCAGTGTCTCATTTCTATTCCATTACCCTGCATTTTTATTTTAGTTATTATTGATGTGTGATCTGAAATAGTTATTGGATATGTATCAAAACTTTCCATTAAATATACATGTTCCTGTGAAATATAATGTCTGTCTAGCCTAGCCCAACTTTTGTACTTTGGGGAGTAATATGTAAACTCACCTTGAACTCCTACTACTGAATTCACATCTTCCATGCCAAAGATTTTCATAAATGTCTTCAAATATCTTCTCTCTTTTGTTATATTTTCCTTTCTGGGCTCCCGAGATACTCACTGCTGCAAATCAAATTCCAGTCCCCACCTATAAGTAATATTATAGGTTGAAAGCTAGTTCTCACAGTATTTTCTTAAGCTCCATTACAGTAGCTTTAGGTGGAATATAAATACATACCAGTGTATTCTTCCTCCCTTGCCAGTAGCCCCTTAGTACTACAAATAGACTACTGGAGTTCCACTTGCAATTAATGCAAGTACTCCCCTTTTCCTCTGTCCCAGATATTCAGCTTAATAACCAACCTGAAATCCTTTATTTATCAAATTCTCATGCTCATTTCTTTCCAAATGTGTCTTGTAACATAGGCATTTGCACTCTACATTTTTTAATATATTTCACTACTCCTTTTTTGCATAAATCTGTGACACCATTCATAATTAAAGATAATATAGAACACGTCATTATGTTAAGAAGTTATTATCCCCACCCTTTATGTGTAACGGCCTTTTTTAAATGTCTAGTTTCAGCTTTGGTGTTACATGCATACATTAATGTTTGGCAGGTTGATCTTCTATACAACTGCTTCTTATCGTATCTAACCTATGTCACATCTTGCAAAGCCTTTTGTTTTGGTGAAAACCCTAAAAAAAATCACACCTCCAGAACACTCCTACGACCTATTAACTTAATACTAACACACAAAACTATGTACATCTTCAAATACTGAAGTTAATCCTCCTAATAGGAACAACTGTTCCAGACTGAAAGCCACACTCACAGGCTTGAATTAACCTATAATGACGACTATCCATGCTTCTACTTCCATTAAGTGCTGTCTGTTTTTGTCTTATCTGTATTCCTCTCCCATATTAGAAATATACTTGAATGCTTTCAGAAATCATTACCTCCTAGCACTGGAAAAAGAAACATTAGAACAAGACAGCTCATACTATAAGCACTCATTTATTTGATAGAGGAACACTTTTTATTATGCTCAGTGCACCTTTTTATTTATTTGCTTCCCCTTAAAACTTGTATAATCAAGCCAAGTTCTCCTATGCAGCAGTAAGAAAAAGCATATTTTTTTCTTGTATCATGCTCTTTTGTCCAGCCTTTTCTCTTTTTACACTTGCAGTGCCCACATTTCCTAAAACTAAGGAAGGAGAAAAAGAAAGAAAGAAAAAAAACAGGGGTACCTGTTTACTTTAGTATCCCTGTTACATTTGAAAATAACTGAGAAGGCTTTATAGTCAAATTATGTCATGCATTATAAAAATACTATTAAGAAGAAAATTTTGCTTTACTTACAGTTAACTCTTTCTTTCCTCTTCCCCCTCTCCTAAATGTTCTTCCAAACATTAAACAGGGCAAACGCTTTGGAATCCCCTACAAGTTTAGCAAAGTGAAAGCAGTCCAATATTTCCAGTTTTTTGTTCTGTCATGTTTCACAAATATAATTAATACTTCGCAATCTTACATTTGTCAGTTTCAAAGTTGCTGGTCTTCTTCCTGTTGATCTTCATCACCCAAATCCAGTCTCTACTTCATTTCCAACATACTCCTGGCTCTAATCAACTCTTGTTTTTTTCTCTCTCTCAAGCATTTTCTTTAGAAACACTGGAAAAGGTTTCACTGGCATGGCCTCTCTATAAGCTTTATTATCAGAAGAATAAGAGACAGAATTTCCCTCTGTTTGATAGTTCACTTTTTGTTGGACAAACCTTGTATTTCTTCCTCACATTTTCTAAATAAAAAAATGATGTTGACCCCCCCCCCCCAGGAAAGAATATTCTGAAAACAGCTGGATACAGCAGCTTGACTCTCACGCCTGCTTCTCACCATTCTCTGATTACAACATAAATTTCCTCCTCTTCTGCCTTGTGTACAGTGAGTAATCATTTTCCACAAACACTCTACTGTCTCCCACGTTTTGTACTTTATCCTTCTGCCACAGCTCTGTCAGTCAACTCTTTCTGCTGGTAGGAATGCACCTTTAATATTAAAGGTCTAGGTTGCTTTCCCATGGCCAAGTTTGGAGCATACACACAATGTGCCCTTTCAATTAACAACTCCTGCTCTGGAATACCAGTTCAGTTACTATTTGTGCATTCATAAAATGAATAGTCTGTTCTTTCCAGCTTCTCTGGTAAAGCAGAAAATCCCACATTTTCCCTATGTGCTATGTCCTCTAATTCTACCATGTTTTGAATCATCTCTTTTTGAGCACTCTCATACTCAGCCAGACTTTTCTTCATTTTGACCTCTGATTTTTACAGTTTCATCAACTCATATGAATATCTGTTTAAAGTGTCTTCCATTGTTTTCAGCCTTTTGTTATCTGAGTTGATATACTCCTTCAGTGTTATGTTTATTTTAAACCGCTCTGAGTACATTTGACTTATTTTTCCTCTAGATTACTGGAAGTCATGTCTTGCACCAAAACTGGACTGCTTTTTGCTGAAATGCTGTAGCATTCTTCTCAGTGTTTTCTCCTTACCTTTTGTGATTGATGGTCTTTCAGGTTCTCTGAATTATTTTTTTTTTTTTTTGCTGGCATCCAGGTAGTGCACTTAGCCAGTTATTTTTATTTACCCCAAAAGAAAAGTTCACTGGCTCTTTTTCAAATTTCTGTTTTCATACTGGTAGAAATTAAGTGTGCAGCCATCTTGGAACAGTCTGTTTAAAATCTTGATCTTAATTTTGTCTATCCAGCATAACAATTCTTCCCTGATGCTGAGTAAAACAGCGATTATGGTCTCCAAGAGATGTTTTTGCTGATTCAATAGATGTCTCAAGTACCACTACAAGTTTCTTCAAAACAGTGGCAGAGTCTCTGTAATGACACATAAATGAATCTCAGCAAGTATCAAAAAAGCTTCCAAATCTGAAGATTCACTTTTAAGACTTTCTGTGTACAGCAGAGCCTCCTTAAATAAACTGGATTAGAATTTGCTAGGCTATGTCTAATAGATGAACTTTGTCTAAAAAGGGATTACCATGTCAAAAAAAAGTCTTAGTCAGTATGTGTGAAGCCTTGATGATAGAGGTGAGGGTCAGTCTGTCATTCTACACCTCCCATGGTGACATATACACTTGATCCCTGTAGAGTGACACCAGTTAAATAAATTAAAATCCATAGTTTTGATGGAAAATGTGGCATCTTTCTTGGAAAAGGCAAGAACATACTTAAGGCAAGTGTCTTGGTAGGTCCACGACATAGGGATACAGCCATGACTACAGCACATGTGACCAGATACTAATAAGTGGTTTGGACACCTGTAGATGGTGGCCA
This sequence comes from Protopterus annectens, assembly GCF_019279795.1. Lineage (NCBI taxonomy): Eukaryota > Metazoa > Chordata > Ceratodontiformes > Protopteridae > Protopterus > Protopterus annectens. The sequence continues at coordinate 738,467,309 of NC_056736.1, forward strand.
GGGAAGGTGGGAGTAAACGGCAGCTGCTGGTTTGCCCACCGGGGGATAGCTCATGCTTGCCACTGAGATGACACCTAGTGGGATGCATGGACTGGAGGATTCAATATGTGGGCAAGTTCCTCATGGAGGAGCCACTGAGAAGGAACATAGATGCTTCACTAGGGGAGAACACACACCATGAAGGATCAACATGTTAGCCCATTCCCCCCCAATCAACCTTCACTGTTTGGAGGAAGGATGGGCTAATAGGACTTCCCAGGCAGGAATGTCCAGTTCCAATTCACATAGAAGGAATGGGCTGACTGGATGCAGCTATAAGTCAGAACATCAGGTAATTTCCTTAAGGGAAATCAAAAACAAAGATAAGTGCCTTGCCTATCATAAATACATGCACAGGGTGCTCAGTGATAACTCTTTGCCCTTCCTTCTGGATAGAGCTTTTAAGGTCATTCACCCAAATGTGGGCAACAGCAGTAGTATACTTATTCAGTGGGTCAAGAAATATAATGACAAAACCAGCTCCATGGTACAGACAGAGAAGACCTGACGAGGTTTACAGGTGACCCAAATTCGAGTAGTGGCTCATGTGTCTGTAGGACCTGGCAAGGTAAGGATGGCAGTGAGCAGATGTCACCAGTCCACCCATTCTGGGGAGGGGGGTTCTAACTTGCCACGAGTGGCACCTTGCAGCAGCACCACTAGGAGCTCACTTGGTGGTGCTTTAGCCTTGTGAACCCACACTGCCATGTGCAAGTCAGAAAAAGCAAGATGATGGAAAAAAAAAAATAGGTGAGTACCTAACTAAGAAAGAAAATGCCAGCTGATTTAAATTACTCTGCACTGAACTGTTTGAATGTTGGCAAAGATGAAATTAGACTCTTCATTTTGAAAAAGTTTGGAGGCTGGGAATTCATTTATGAACATGACTGCTCATTTGGCCCCAAAACTCTCACCCTACTTAACTGTGTGGAGTATCAGTAAACTGAACCACTGTTTTACTTGACTATACTATTTTAATAATGCATCTGTATAACGTATTTGGGGTCGTCTTGGCAGACTAATTATTTCAACATCATTTCATTACTATATATAGTGGCTCTCATTTTTATCACTTCAGTTTATAAAAACTGTGAACTGTGTACTAAAATAAAAATTTAATTTGAGCTTTTATAAGTCAATGGAAACAGACAATTTGCTTTTGTTCTTGATTGAAATGTGAGTTATCTATGAGAAATAAGGTAGTAGAGTGGTTTGAGTCTCTACTAAGAAGGTCACATGAACAAATTTAAGAGCATGGATGATGTAGCTTCTAATAAGACTTTGTTTTGGGAGGTTGATAGAGAAATTGGACAGTAGGGGCTTAAGTGGTTTGTAGGCCCAAGCATGGGCAGAGGAATAACTTGCAATTTTCCATAAAAATAGAAAGGAGTTGAGGACAGATTAATAACATGCTGAAGATGCAGAGAGCTGAATGTGTTATATGCCTTCATGACTTTGGATGCTAAATTATCAGTCTCATCTAATACAAACTTGAAAGCCTCTTTAGCCAGGTCTTTATGCCTTAAAAGAAACTAGAGGATAAAGAAAAAGTAGGGGCACAGTCAGATAATTGTAAGAAGAGCAGTAGTAGTACACAGAACAAATATGTAAAGTCTTCTGTCAACATTTTAAGTGAATAGTAAATAGGTCAGTAATAAAGTTGGGGTTGACTACCAAGCTTGTTATTAAGCTGCACTGTAGTGAGTGTCCATTCATGCTGTTAATCTCTTTCCAGAAATTTTCTGTTAAGTTGTAAGCTTTAACTTTAATTATTCAATGTTTATACAACTTCACAGCAGTGTAGAAAATGAGTTAGCAAGCATGGTACTTTGAAAGTCTGCCAGGCTGACATTTTGACTTAATGCTGTCACCATATGACGGGAGTGTGGTCTTATGCAAGACCAGTCAATATCTGACAGATTATTAAGCAAAAGACAAAAAAAAATATGTATTTCCCACTAGCTTTAGCACTTGCAAAAGAGTTGATTATTACACAGTGGTTATTAAACAAAAAAGAAAATACTTCAGGTGCAGAAAGAAGGTGAGGAGAATTGGGTAAAACCTAGCATAATGCCATATAATTATATATAACAGGGTTAGGTCTAGTGAAGATGGTGTTCAGCTTGGTTGATATGGACTAGTTACAGCAAAAAAAAAAAAAAAAAATTGCCAGACTGTTTATTACTGAGAATGTTGAAGTTATCATGGATACAGGAGTTAAGCATTGCTGTGTAGAGGCCCATGGTTTCTAGAATGTTCATGAGCATGTGTTAACAGAAGGGTCAGATTATGATACCAAATGTGAATTATAGGTGCCTCCTAGTAAGACAAGAGCAGATAAGCCAGTTTGCTTCTGATAATGTCGTGTGAGAAGGGAGCTTATAATTATGGAGGTGGGTAGATTATTCAAGATAAGCAGAAGGATACATCTGTCAGTCCAGATTCCTGGCCAGGTACTGTGAAATAAATGGTAGTAGTGGGTACTGACAGGGCCCCCTCAGGTTTCAGTCAAGACCCTCAGATGGTAGTAATGTCTGCATGTTGCTCTGGAACCTAGTATTCTGAATCATACCAACAATGTCATGTGATACTGAAACGCCATTTGGGGGAGGTGAAGGTACAGGAGGTGGTCCAAGGTTCCTTTTAGTAGTCCAAGCCTGTTAGTAGTAGTGGCAGGATGAGTAAAGATGGGAATATGGCTTGCCTTACCGGTTTGGGATAACATGGATAAACTGTTGCATAGAATAGTCAGTTTCTGTAAAAAGGGGACTGCAGTAGTGGAGGGTTGCTTGGTCATCAAACAGATATGACAATGTATAATGGCAGCCTAAGATGTGAGTGTGACTTGGGGCTGGATGAGCTTGTGGCTGCATAGGATGAAAAAGAAAGGTCAATGCTTCTGTACCTATCCTGGAGGAAGGGAGGTAGACTATAGGGTCTGCAGCAGAGGTGGCTTCTACCAGAAGCTAGACAACTACATCAGGCTGCACTGCATTAGTCACAGACATAGGCTCATCAGGCAGTACTTAACACTGAAGTTAGGTGATGCAGATGTGGGATCATTCATGCAACAAAAGGTCTAGCACTAACATCCCTGTTTTGACAGTGTGCAGTACAGCAGTAGCTGCCTAAGGGGTCTACAGAGTAAAGACTAACCCTGAAAATGCATGGGTAACAGCATAAATGATTCAACAGTTGATGGTGAGCAGAAGCAGAAAAGAAGAATAAGAGAATAAGGCAACTAATGAATATGGCTTTTTACTGCATTTATGTGATAACATGCAGTGAAGGATTAGGAAGCCATTACAGGGTGGATAAAACTTCCTTTAATAATATTACAGGGTAACACTTCCTGTCATAAGGCACAAATACTCACCAATAACATCTAGTATGAACAGTGGTAAACCTAACAGATGGTAGGTAGTGATGTAAGATAGGTACCATGGGAAGAAATATTGGCAATGTAAATCTGTTAATGCAACGTCACAAGAATGCCAGCAGTTAAAATACCATGAAAGCATAACAGTACAACAGTTAAAGAAAAAAAATTGCACTGGTGTATGAGTAGACAGTGACATACTTAAGGGTCTTAAAACAGTCGATCCTAGTTTGGCTATTATGGATGACAGGACTAAAGGCATGTGCAAGGAGAGGTACACTGATCCAGCAAGCTGCCCTCGTCCCAAATCTTACAGTAATGACATTGACCAAAAAAAACAGGGAATACTATTTAATAATGCACTAGTACCTGAGCCTAAACACTAATTGCCAGAGGAAGCACATGGTCCATATGAAGAACTTTACACAGAACTTTATACAGAATGTCGAGCAGCTAGAGATAAGACTTACTTTCCCAATGCGAGTTGCAACACACCTGCACACAGACTATCTGTTCATACAACAAATGCAGATGGACTGCATTTATCCAGAATATAAACAAACAGTAATAAAATGCTAAATATCTTGTACTAACAATGTGGTCACTCACCAGTCTCTGTCTGCATGGGTTTGCAGACTGCTATGTTCCACTCTACTGCCAGCCTGCTTAGTTTGAAAAACCTAAGACAGTGTAGTAACTGCTTCATGCTTACTGACAAACATCTGGAAGATATACATGTCCAGAATTTGGTATTTAACCTATCCATTTCATAGGGTCATAGGTAGGTACTAAGCTATCTGCCCGGGGGCATTTATAACCCTAGCCAGAGTGTGTCAGTTTTCGCCGCCCAGTTGATTAATTTCAATGCTAGTAAGCAGTTTATTATACTGTGATCATCTGTCAATATACTCGCTTATGCTGAGCCTGTTAAGAAACCATTATCTAAGCATTTTCAAATCTGGTTAGACAAACCTTGGCCACATAAATACAATCACTGTAATGCATCCAAATTTGAACAGTCACCCACACCTAGCTGGCTCTAAACTTATTCCTCTGAAGAATTCAGAAGCTGGAGACACATACTGCAATACACTACAGCTGGGGATTCTATTTTAAGCACAATGATACTTCACTCACCTGGCTGTGCAACAATACGGACATAGTCATCCCTCTCTGGCACCAGGATTCAGAATGTGACCTAAGCCCTCAAGTTTCTTTCTTTTTTAAAATTCTCCCTCTACCTGTACCCAATTGGCTCATTTGCATTCGTTCCACTGTAGCTGGAGCCAGGAATTCCTGGGTGAACTCAAAGGCCTATGGCCCATTCCTTCCTTCCCTGGAATCCCCTTGTACTCATCAAATCTATGGCAAGACTAGAATTGAAAGCAACAAGCCACTCCTGGAAGGTGACCTACCCTCTCCCCAAACACAGCATCCCCCCAGCTTTGCTACGCCTGCCCACACTGCAATTGGGGATGGCTAAGAAAGAATGCCTCTTCAGCTTCTTCTCTCACCAGAAGCACTATACAGGCTCCCCAGCAAATGGAGTCACTAGGAAGGCTAGGAACTGATGTTCGTATAGTCCTATTACTTACAGTAGCACTAATCCCAAGATTGTTCCTGAAAAGTGCTGTGCAGGCCTTCCCTCAATCAGTGCTCTCACTGCAGACGCTGCAGGTATTAAAGATAAACTGGAAAAGGGGGTCAATGCTATAGGGATGCAGTATGCACTGTGTGTGTGGGAAGTTGTGAAAGGGAGTGTAACTGAAGTTTTAACTGTCTAAGGGGAGGACCTCCTTAAGATCTTGTTGTGCTTGGTATCATATGAAGAAAGAATGGGAGGGGTTTGGTAAAGTCAGATTTTCATACGGAATTGGCAACACAAGGAAAAAAAAAACACAATAGGGACAGGGTCAGCAGGGCAGAAAAAAAATCTAAAAAGGTCACACAGCAGCTTTACTTGTACTCAAGCTCTTCCTATAACTCAGAGTTAATCCTCTTGCTGTCAAAGAATGCAACAAAAAGTTTTTAAATGGCCCTAAACAAGAACCTTTGCAAAACTCCATGAAAAAAAAGTAAAACATACCATAATAAAATAAGAACAAAAGATGAGAAACAGTACAACTATGCAGACTATAAAAAAAAAAAATAAATAAGTAAAAAATAAACCCACAAAGCCATTAACTCAGCAGGCAACTCCCTGTTTGTCAACGTCATTGGTAAAACTTGGAATTCACTTCCATCTAACCTTACCCTTGAACCTTCTTTAAGTCTCTGCAAAAAAGGCCTAAAAGAGTATTTTAGAGCGCACTGGCTTTGTCCCTGTACTAACCCCGATTAATCTCTACTTATTCAATGCCTTATTTAAATTAATATTGTATGCATCTCTTGCTCATAATAGCTTGCTGAAACCTGTTGTTTTTGTATACTGTTACACACTGTCTACATTGTGAGTACGTACTAGAGGGCTTTGTAAATATGTTTGACTCATATCTGTTATGTTCTATCGGTGTTATCTGGAGCTTTTCTCCCTGGGCCTCCGCTGAAAATGGACATATATCCAGTCGGACTATCCTGGTCAACAAATGTAAAATAAATAAAATAATAAATAAATAAAAAGAAATTACTGGTCACAGAGTAGCTTTATATTACAGCTCTGACAAATTCTGCTGACATCAACCTGATCACAGCTGATGGAAGAGAATGTACATCTAGGGCTGCAAGGTTATTTATGCTGCATTTGTTAAGACTGATTGGTGTACAAGGAAAATACTTATGCTAAGCAGCAGTTCTAAAGCGTCTTGAAGTACAATGATGCATCAGTCAGTGACTCACACAATATGATGATCCTTTAACAATAAATGCTTATAAAATGCACGTTTTGTATAGACATTGTTTTCAAGAAACAAATTATGTAAGGTTGAAATTTAAAATTTATATGCAACAGTACGTTTTCTACAGTATGACAGACCCATCCTCCCCCCATTTTTTTACGTTTCTCCCTATTTAACATGGATGTTCCAGTTTCTCATAGAACTGTTTACTGCTTTATAACTCTTGCATTAAAAATGTTTGGATATGTGCAGCCATTCTATTTAACACTTTATTTTAAAAACATCATACTTTTGGATTACTTCCGCTTTTCTCTATGGAGCCATTCTAAACCAAAGGCATTTTCAATAGGACCAACACCAGACACAACTTCTATGCTGAAATACTGCAAGCCTTGAAATAAATATGTTAACAGAATAATGGTATTTTTATTTCTATGTGGCTACGAGGATTTACAGCATTGCTAGGCAGTTTAGCAATAAATCGTGTGTGTGTGTGTGTGTGTGTGTGTGTGTGTGTGTGTGTGTGTGTGTGTGTGTGTGTGTATAAGTTTACTCACAGCTTTTACAATGTACAAAGTCTGGTAAACCTGTATTGGCTGTAACCCAGACATTAATTCGTCTATTGTAGAAAAACACTATTTTAAAATACATGTATTAAATATTTTAACTTTTAAAATATTTCTATTGGTACTTTATTCTGCGTTGTAGATTTTTCGTTGAATGTAGTTTGAGCACTGCAATGTTACTTGCATCTGTGTTGCCATCTACTGGCAAACTGATGAAACTGAAACACGATACAGCCTACACACATTTTTGTTTATTTAGTATAAGGTGAGAAGGGCTAAGTCTGTTAAAACACTGTTTACACAAATGCATAATTACCTCACTTTTGCAACTGCTACAAATGAAAGTAGCTTGCATCTTTAGGTCACCTCTTCCTCCTTCCACTGTCCTAAGAAATCCCTTTTATGCACATTTCCCTGTGTATTCAGAGACTACTTGGCCTGTTCTGCATTGGTCTTACCCCTCCTCTACTAGTAAATGTGCATCAACGTACAGTGCTGATCCACTATGAACCCCCTGCAAAGAGAGATGGAGGCTGCATTATATGCCATCAGTCCTGTCACTAATTTTACAGAAGTGCACTACACCACCTCCATTATGAATGCTAACCTCTAGACATCCTTCCTCTTGGACATCTGCAGTTCCATTTATTAAGAAATACTTGTCACTGTCACCCCCCAAGTATTCTTATACTAAATGGCATTACAGTTACAGTTACTGTTTATAACATTTCCGGTTTTGCTACTTCCAGCTTCTTCTCATGTCCCACTTTTTGAACTACTCTCATCTGTCTAAAACTATATAAGGATGTCTGACAGAGTATTTCTTTGACAGTCATTAGCTAATCACCACTTGACTAAAGCGGTTGCCTTTTCCACATGACAAATAAAATTAATGTTATGAAGTTTCGGTATATAGGAAATTTAAACTAACAGCTAAAGCTAACCTGTCATGAAGGTTTCTATGGAGTATGCATTTCACAGGTTTTCACAAACTGATTTCTGGGAGTTGTGCATTTCTGACTGGAAAGCAATCTTTTAATTAGTTAAAAAATTAATTACTATACTTTTTTGCTGAAGGGGTGTGGATTAACTAAAAGCAACATCAACATCTGCAGTTTTAGCTGGTACAGCAGTGTGCAACTCTTTCTTTTATGACGTGTTCATCAGTTACAATGATTATTATTTTTAAATGCATTTATTTCTACTTTGATGGTGGTGTTAATCTCACAAGCCTAGTAGCGTCTTTATAAGGATCTCAATGTGGCATTTGTAATGACTAGAAGAAATATGGCCAGGGCAATGGGTAAACTCCTATATTGCTTTCAATAAGTGCTCTGGGATCTTTTACAATTTAGATTACCAATAGGGTCCGTTACCAATTATTTGAGAATTTAATTTTGCTCTGTTACATCGGCGAATGCAAAAGTAGGTTTCTGTGCTAGTTGAGGAGCTCCCAGAATCATTTTTCCATTTAATTCTAGAGACAAACAGCAACTATAAGTCTGTATTAGTAGCCATACCTAGAGGGATTTGTACTTCAGTGCAGCAATTAATCTAATTTATGTGAGGAACGCTTTATTTACAATGATAATGCTGGCTGGTACTGTCTAAAATGTGTTCACTTTTGAAATATTAACAAGGATCAAAGATGTAAAGACAATTCCACAAGTGAGCTCTGTGCCTATCGCTAGGATTACAAGGTAAATGCAGCATAATCCAAAACTTAGAGAAAGGAATGTTCATAGGTTCATACTAGGCTATCTGCCCGAGGGCATTTACAAGCCTAGCCCATCGTTTTGTGGCTTAGGCCACCCCTTTAGTATGGGGAACTATACCCATTATTTTTCTGTGCCTCTGTCGAGCAGTGACACTGAGGTAATCCCTGGGGTATATCTGCGATCTCCCATCCATTGGTCAAGATTTCTCTTGAACAAGGCCAGCGAGGTGCTCTGCCTCACATGTACCGGGATTTTGTTCCACAGCATAGGGAGTCTTTGGGTGATGAATCTATCCCTCCAGCACGTCCTATTAATAGCCGTGTCAAGGTTTAAGTCTCCGCCCTTGTGGCTCTGATGGATCTAGATTTTTGAGGTGAAGCATATTCATCAAATCTGGGTTTGACATGGCCTTGTATGTTAGGCAAAGGTCACCTCTGAGCAATGATGGCGACTGAATAGAGCTGGAGTTCTTTCAGTCGGGCAGCATAGGACAGATTTTGAGACCCTTTATCCTTTTGGTGAGGAACTTTTGTGGCCTCTCCAGCTGCTGCAAGTGTCGGGTCAGATACATTCCGAATGGGGCATTGTACTCAATCATTGGTCTGATGAGTGATGAGTAAAGGGAGACTATGACCTCCCTTGATCTAGATGAGAATCCCTTCATGATAAGGTGGGCAATGTAGAAGGTCTTCCTAACTACTTTAGCTACATGGGTGTCGAATGACAGACTACTATCAACCTGGGTCCCCAGGTCCCTGATAACTTCTTCTGTGCTCAGTGGATTGCCACCTATTTGGTAGCTAGGGGTAACCTTGTTTTCGAAGGGTATGACTATGCATTTTTGGCATTTAACTTTAGGCGTGGCTCTGGCACCAGTTATCCGTTTCTGTGAGACCCTTCTGAAGGATATCTGTGTCAGATGTGTTTTGTTTGCAGTCATCTGCAAATAACCCTCCTGTGTTTGCTTGTACTGAAAAGTAGATGCCAAACAAGAGTGGGCCCAGGACTGAGCCCTGTGGGACACCACTTGTGACAGGCTTTGAGTCTGACGCCAGCAGCTCTGACCCTGTGGGTTCTGTCACTCAGCCAGTTTGCAACCCATCTTGTAATGTATGGGTTGACATTTAAGCTGATGAGTTTTTCAATGATACCCGAATGGGGTATTGTATCGAAGGCCTTAGCCAGATCGAGGTAGGCTGTATGGACTGCCTTTCCCTCATCAATGGCTTTGGTGACTGTTTCGAAAAAGTCAACCAAGTTTAAAAGGCATGATCTGCCTTTGACAAAGCCAAACTGGGTTGGATCCAAAGTCTGCAAATTCCCTATGTCTTTATTTATGAGGTCCATTATGATCCTCTCCATGGCTTTGCAGATAAGGCTTGTCAGGCTAATGGGCGGTAATTTCCAGGTACCACAGTTGCAGTGCGCCACTCCTGGGCACGATCCAGAGGTAAGACTTTGATTAAACAGCTGTCCTAGCTGTGGGTTTAATTCCTCATTGAGTTCATGGAGCACACAGCCGGGGACACCATCAGGTCCCATGGATGCTGTGTTTTTGCTTTGGAGAGAGCAGTTCTCACTTGGGCGCTGGAGATGTTTGGGGGCTGCAATCGTTTGGTATAGATATCTCTCCTTTTAGAAGTTTGCACTGAACCTGTCAGCCAGTATGTTGGCAATGTCTGTAGGATCAGTAATCTTCACATCATTTTGAACTAGCTCTGAGCATATCTGGGAGTTTCCTCCCAGGTTTCTAACATAGCTAAAGAAGGCCTTATGATTGTCTTTTGAGTCTTTAGCTATTTTTCTCTCGAAATTTGCTTTGGATGATTTTATGAGAGCTCTTAGTTTTTACTTATAGTGATCAAGGGTGTCTTACCTTTTAAGGATTTTGCTCTATCTTGTAGTAGCTTCCTCCTTTTGTTGTAGAGTTTGTTTATGGCTGGGGTCCACCAGACTGGATGCTTGCCTTTGGTACAAAGAGTCTTTGTTTTGCTTGGGATTGCCTTATCCATGCAGTCCTGCAGGTGCTGGTAGAAGGCATTTGTAAGTGATTCAGCGGCTTGAGTACTGTTTTCCACTCGCTCGAGGGCCTTAAAGGAGACCACACTAGTTTTTAGAAGTGTTAAGTCGACTTTTGAGAAGTTCTTTACTGTGGTCTTTTATTTCAGGTGGGGTGGGATGAGGACCTCCAGCGAGATTAGTTTGTGGTCTGATCTCACCAGGTGTTGAACATTGTGCTCCCATGTTCGTGATGATGAGATCAAGTATGTTATCTCCTCTTGTGGGGATGGTGACTAGTTGTTCCATGGCATTTGAGTTTATGAATTCCAGGAACTTTTGGGCTAGGGTGTTTGGGCTTGAGTAGTGTTCCCAGTCTATATTAGGGTAATTGAAGTCACCTAGTATGATGGTGTTTGGTGATACATTTATCCCCTCTAGTGTTTTCAGGAAGGCCATGTGAGGTTCCTGAGTTTGTGAGGGTGGCCTGTAACATGCTACAATTTGCAGAGCAGTCTTGCCTATGGTTAATTGCACCTGGATGGTCTCCGATGCATGCGGCGTTGCCACCAGTCTTGAGGTGTGGGTGTCCTTGATGAATATGGATACCCCATTGTCCAGATTTTGGGGAACCAGGTTTCTGTCACAGCACAGACATCGATGTTCTCCATACTGAGAAGGGCCTAGTTTTTGTGTTCTAGGGTGGTAGGTTTAGAATTTGAGCCTTGCCTAAAAAGGCACTATGGGGTGGCAAGAGCCTTTGCCAATATCAGGGTGACAGGTGCAAGCCGTCCCTGCTTGTCCAGCATGTCATCCCAGGCAGACAGTGCAGTTTAAAGGCAAATGATTTCAAACAGAAGATACAGACAGAAATCAACTTGCACTGTTTTACAAACCACATGGCTCCTTCTTTCAACCCAAAGGCATGTGCCTATTACTAGTACTTAAAAATGGCTACTGTTAAAACAGGATGGTATTTCAATATTGTATAAAATGCATGACAGATTGCACTATGTACTAGGATGACTTCATAAATGTTTCTGTATGCAACACTCACAATACATGCATTACTGTGTTTCTGCCAGTACTGCATACATATTCTACCAACTATGTTCCCACTCTGTCAATGCAGTCCAATGACCACAAACTCCTCTCTGTCCACAAACTTAACAAATCTGCTAGGCATGGTCTGTGCTCGTACAATGTTGCTAAGTCCTGCAACTCCTTACCTGTATTCATTAGGTCAATACCCCCCCCCCCCCCCCCAGTCTTTTAAAAACATTCTGAAAGACTTCCTAGCCAAAATTTGGCTCTGTATTTGCTAATCCCAAAGATAAACTATATCCCTAAATATGAATAAGCATACCTTACACCTCCTTACTCCCTCTTCTTCATCCACTTCCTTACTACAATCATTTTTTTCTCCCCTGACACTCTTAATATGCCATAATCTTTTTTCTCATTTCATATTGCAATTCTTGTTTCTATTAATATTAACTTACCTTTAATTTCTCTAAATATTAAATTGTCACAAATGTATTCTTAACCAATATATTCTCATTAGGTATAACTTGTATAATTATTTAAACTGTAGATGTTTTTATATCATTTTTGAAAACTATAAAATTGTTGTTCTTAAAATGTTTTTGTAAAGTCAAGAGTGTTTCTCCCTGGGTTCTGTGCTGAAAATGGGAACTTACCTAGTTGGACTTTCCCAGTAATCAGATGTCAATAAATAAATACAAACAAATCTTGTACAATAATCAGCAAGCCATTTTAATAAAACAAAGCTCATGAGCCACATTTGAAACTGGTGTTATATGTATTTCATACTTGAAGAATAAACGGTGTAAGCCTGACTTTTTTTCCTGTCATTGTACATGTACAAGTGGTTCCACATATAATATTCAATTAAAAAGTTAAACTTTTTCAGAAAGTGGGACAGAACTAAAAGAAAAAAACAATGGTCTCATTTAAAAAATAATACTGCAGGCCTTCTTACTTGGTTTAAGCACATCAAACCATAATCTTTAAGAAAGGAATGGGTCTTGATCTTTAACTGCAGGTGACCTCCACTCACAACCACTATGACCTTTAATTGATGCATATATATGTAACTGTTCCTTAACTCTAGCACCTCTGTTAGATCTCAAAAGACTAAGACGACTAAGTCTAGGAGATCTGTGTTTCTATTTTATCCCTTCTATTCAACAGTAATTATAATGCAAGTGTCTAGCAATTCTAGTCTGTGTGCACATCAGACAGATTTAAGTAGCACAAGCTCAGAGTAAAAGAGAGATGAGTCACTACTGGTCATACAAAATATATCCCTGACTTCCATCACATGACACAAGAGGACAAATACTGCTAGCCACCACAGCTCTACTTAGGTACTGGTATGTGGTGAACAGGTCAAGAGGAGAGGAGTGAGGATGGAGGTGAAGAAATGGGTTCTAATGGACAACCCGAAGGAAGAGAAAACAGATCACACAGGGGTCAAGAGAGAGATACAGCCAGAGAAAAGTGGAAATGGTTAGTAAGAATGGGGTTATAGAAGGCCTGGAAAGTGTTTAAGAAATTTACGATGACGGCTCCAGTATATCATTTTTAAACAGGGATGTTGAACAGGTGATGTAAGACTCTAAGCAGGCTGTTCATGGAGGGTATAAAAGATGACACATTTTGAAGAAACAATTAATGGAAACTGCATAATGTACTGAAGAAATTAGCAAAGGAACCGATGTATAAGGTGCAAATAACTGGACAGATAAGGTAACAGAGTGGGATGAGGCTAAGCAGAAGTTTAGATTCTAGGTTAGAGACTGCCTTCCCTTATCAAGGATGGATAATGGACAAAGAGAAAAGGATAGGGGAGTGCTAATTGGTAGGTCTGCTAAAGTCTACGACAATTTATTTTAAAAAGGGGATAATTAGTGGGACACATAAATGTACTGCATGACAACTTTAAGAATCCGAGGAGGTTAGAAAAGATTGGGAAGCAAGAACAGAAAGGGAATATACAACAGAATGGCATCTATGTGTCTCACAAGTATGCAATAAAGCCAAGAATGCTGGATATTTGTTAGAAGGTGCTAAGCAGACTTCAGAGATTTTTTTCTTCCTCAAGTAGGTAACAAATGCTGGAGGTATGTTGAGACAGAAAAAGGTAATTGGGAACATGTCTCTGGGAATGCAATGAGTTGGCAGACTTTAAAAATTCCCTACATAGTACGCTGTCAGAAATGTTGGGAGAGTAAATGGTTGTAACTAAGGAAATGATTCTTTTGAGCTGGGATACAAGATCCGAGATGCCCACACATGGTAAAGTTTTAATGAGTTGAAAAAGCAATTACTAGGAAATGGAAATGAAAATCCACATCAGATGTACTTAAGTACTACATACTGAACATTGTAAAGGGAATAAAAGGACTGGGGAGAGATCTTTGGAAAAGGGAAGGAACAAACTACATAGAAATAAATGGAATTTATGGGAACAATACACGCAGAATAATATTGTAGTACATGCAGCACAGTGATCATGCTCTGATATTCAGAAAAAAGCAAATCTGTTAAGCGCTACTGTAGACCCAATCTTAATAAATATTATGCACACCCCCCCCCCCCCGCTTAACTTGTTATGGTCGGGTCTCACACTAGGCAGTCAAATCTGCCAGTACTGACCAGCAAAGACAGAGGCAGAATAAAAAACAGATTTCTTTCTGCCTGCTGTCTGTACCAGTAACACGTCCTTGACTTCCTGTTATAAACTTAGAAAGCAGCAAGAATAAAAGGACATGTGTAGTTTGCCTGCATTTTCAGAAGAATGTGAAGTCTCAAAACTCAAATGTATATCATTAGTGACTTCAATCCTCTGACATTTGTCTGAAAACCAAAGATTTTATGAGGAACAGAGCAAACATGAAGCAGAAATATGGACATTTTGCAAAAATCTGGACAGTTGAGACGCATGGCAAAGTGAGTAGATACACAAGAGACTGTGTTGCACTGTTTCTAAAAGACTCGCCAAGTGTTTTATGGCTCTGAAAACTGGTAAAATACTTGGTGCTTTTTTCTTCAATGTAACTAGTAGTGCATGCAGCAGACAAAGCTCCATGCACTACAATAAATTATGATTGAGCCTCCAATCCTAACCTATTATGTGCTCGACATGGATGCCAAGATTCACCTAGAGTGAATTTCTTGGCATCTATGTCTCAAACACACAAGCCTGTTATGACTGGCAACCCGATCGTTATCCTCTATAAGAAGGTGCAGTAAGGTTTAGGGGCAGGCAGGAATTGAGCAATTTATGAAATGATGGAGTGAATGATTGTTATGTGAATGAAAAATGTTTACTACAGTTTGTTTAATTTTCTGTTATTGTACATACATCTGTGCCATTATCTATAATGTGAGAAAGTAATAAAAGTACTTAAGAATTAAACAGAAAGGATAAGGAAGGTGACCCTGTACTTAATGAAACGAAGAACAACCTAAAGATTAGGTATAACAGGTGGTGGGAATGAGTATTGCAATGACTGGAGAACTTAGAAGTATAGGAGTGGCTCAAATGAGATGCAACCAATTTCCTAGAGTATCAAATCACAAGAAAACTACAGGAGTTTGGAGTAAATTTTAAGGGACAGCAGAGACAGCTGCTGAAAGTACTGGAAAGCTAGAGTGCAGGCATTAAACGTTAATATGCCAAGGGGGCAAAAGAGGTAATTCACTGCTCGATACATTACAGCATGGCAAAAGGTTACCTAAACTTGAAGACTGGCAAGCTAATACAACCTGTAAGACTTGGGCAGCACAGAATGGAACCTGGCAGTAGTGTGAATACATAAACTTTTACACATACTGAACTGTTTTGATTAAAACTATAGAAAGTTATATCATAAAGACATATGTTGACAATCCCAAAGCCATAACAGAGGCTTACCTGGCAACAAATGGACAGACTGGACTCTGACCAGGCAGTGATGGTGAAGGAACTGAAGTTAATAATAATAAGAGAATAAAATCAATGCAAGATCCCTAGGCTAGATGACCTGCCTAGTGAAAAATACGACTGCGAGAAACAGGACTTTCTAAGGGATTTCACTTGAGATGGCAAATTATGTTCTCACCAAATGTAAAACCGCAGGCTCATGAAGCCAAGCCATTACTACAGTAATGAATCCTTGAAATGACCCAGCAAAGTTAAGTTCATACACATCAATTTCCATATGAATCACAATTACAAACTATTCACAGTACTACTGTTTAAAAAAGAAGACTCTTCCTACCCTTATACATAATGATCAAATTGGGTGCGTCACAGGACTGACAACTTTTGATAGTCTGATTAAAACATTTCTGTTAACAGAAGATCCATCCAGGTTAGTCCAGCAATTGCTTGTGGCCAGTATGGATGCAGAGAAAGCATTCGACCTGTAAAGTGCATCCTTTTTCTGTCTTAGGGTGCATCCAGCAGTTTGTGAAGCTGGTGAAGTACAGGGATGCCAATGCTAAACTAAAACTGGGGTGAGAGGTCTCAACACCTAGTAACAAAAGTAGGGGCAGCAGACAGGGTGTCCATTTTCCCCACTGCTGCTCATGGCAGATTTAGAATCACTGTCAATAAAAATGAAAAACAACACATTTAATGGCTATAGGATAAAGAACAATTTATTTACACACACACACATATATATATATATATATATATATATATATATATATATATATATATATATATATATTGTATTCAGAGGATTGCTTGCTTTATCTCCCACATCCTGACAAAACACTTGCATGTACTGTTCTCCGAAATGCAGATGTCTGGGGATAAAATTAATACACAAAAAACTATGCCCATTACAGTTAATTATAACCCAGATTCTAGTGTGGGGGAAGAAAACCTATTTCAAAGGAACAATAATACAGAGGTCTTTAAGAGGTGTACTGAAGGGGATATATTATTGGATATGGTGCAGAGAATGCAAGCCTTGCAATGGTTTGTTCTGCCTTTGGGTTTGTACATTGCTCAAGGATATGGGGGGGGGGGTATATTACTGGATATGGTGCAGAGAAAGAAGCCTTGGAATGGTTTGTTCTGCCTTTGGGTTTGTACACTGCTCAAGGATCGGGGGGTATATTACTGGACATGGTGCAGAGAATGCAAGCTTTGCAATGGTTTGTTGTGCCTTTGGGTTTGTACATTGCTCAAGGATCGGGAGTACATTATTGAATAGGGTGCAGAGAATGAAGCTTTGCAGAGAATGAAGCCTTGCAATGGTTTGTTCTGCCTTTGGATTTGTACATTGCTCAAGGATCGGGGGGGGGGGGTATATTATTGGATATGGTGCAGAGAATGAAGCCTTGCAATGGTTTGTTCTGCCTTTGGGTTTGTACATTGCTCAAGGATCGGGGGGGGGGGTATATTATTGGATATGGTGCAGAGAATGCAAGCCTTGCAATGGTTTGTTCTGCCTTTGGATTTGTACATTGCTCAAGGATCGGGGGGGTATATTATTGGATATGGTGCAGAGAATGCAAGCCTTGCAATGGTTTGTTCTGCCTTTGGGTTTGTACATTGCTCAAGGATCACCACTCCCTTCTTCAAAGGATTTCCCCTCTAAGCTAAAACAGCAGGTTATTAACTTTCTTTGGCAAGATAATCAGCCAAGGATTAGGTGGCAGTCCTTAATACCCCCAGCTCAGGTAGAATTAGGAGCAGATTTCTTTTTTATTCTATCAGAACAGGATTATGAGAGTCAGTGTTACTCAACAGGGCAGGTGGTACATGCATATTATATCCAAAGCAGAGGAACTGAAGGGAGACAAATACAAGGACAGACTCTTGGAAGACAGCAGAGATCTCAAAGGAAGTTAACATGGCAAAGAAGCAGACAATAGTGAGATGAAGGGATGACTCTCGCCTAGAGGAATGACAGGAACAAATATTTTTGTGAAAGTGAAGAGAAAACTGAGGTATCATCAACACTTATACTAGGAGGAACTGCTAGAAGCAGGGGATCCTTTCACTTGAGAACAGTTTAAAGACAAATATGCTCCCACTCCTCTTTCTTGCTTCTATCTATTCCACTCCTTCCCCCTGTATATGAACCCATTTAGGTATGGTTTCTATTCCCCTGTTCTCTTCTTAACAATATGCCCATCTGCTCCCTGTGAATCATCTATGTTTTCTTTCACAGTATCAGTGGCAAGTCCTCTATCTGCTCTGTTTTAGGCTTCCTATTCCTCCCTGTACCTACCTCTTCCACCCCTTTCTCAGCCGTAATCTATTTCAATTTTTCTATGGATCATGGTCTGCAGAATGTTTAGTTTTTTTCTGCTTGTACACCTATTAATTCTGTATGGTATACTGAAAAAGTGTAATTGTGAGGTGGAGTTCAGGGAAGAGTTAAGACAGGTTGGACACTAAGGAGGGAGAAAAGGACCTGTACCAATTGGCTAGACAGAGGGACCGAGCTAGGAAAGATGTGCAGCAGGTAAAGGTGATAAAGGATAATGAGGGAAACATACTCAAGCGAGGAGTGTGTGTTGAGCAGATGGAAAGAGTACTTTGAGGGGTTGATGACGGAAGAGAATGAGAGGGAGAGAAGGTTGGATGATGTGGGGATAGTGAATCATGAAGTGTAATGGATTAGCAAGGAGGAAGTAATGATAGCTATGAAGAGGATAAAGAATGGAAAGGCTGTTGGTCCAGATGACATACCTGTGGAAGCATGGAAGTGTTTAGTTGAAATGGCAGTGCAGTTTCTAACCAGATTGTTTAATGAAATCTTGCAAAGTGAGAGGATGCCAGAGGAATGGAGAAAGAGTTTTGATACCGATTTTTAAGAATAAGGGTGATGTGCAGAGTTGTACTAACTACAGAGGAATTAAACTGATCAGTCACAGCATGAAGTTATGGGAAAGAGTAGTGGAAGCTAGGTTAAGAAGGGACGTGATGATTAGTGATCAGCAGTATGGTTTCATGCCGGGAAAGAGCACTACAGATGCGATGTTTGCTCTGAGTGTTGATGGAGAAGTACAGAGAAGGTCAGGAGGAGTTGCATTGTGTTTTTGTAGATTTAGAGAAAGCATATGACAGGGTGCCTAGAGAGGAGTTGTGGTATTGTATGAGGAAGTCAGGAGTGTCAGAAAAGTATGTAAGAGTGGTACAGGATATGTAGGAGGGTAGTGTGAAAGCGGTGAGGTCTGCGGTGGGAGTGACGGATGTGTTTAAGGTGGAGGTGGGGTTACATCAAGGATCAGCTCTGAGCCCTTTCTTATTTGCAGTGGTGATGGACAGGTTGGCAGACGAGATCAGACAGGAGTCCCCATGGACTATGATGTTTGCAGATGACATTGTGATCTGTAGTGAGAGTAGGGAACAGGTGGAGGAGACCATGGAGAGATGAGATATGCTCTAGAGAGAAGAGGAATGAAGGTCAGCAGGACAAAGACAGAATATATGTGTGAGAATGAGAGGGAGGATAGAGGACTGGTGAGGATGCAAGGAGTAGAAGTGGTGAAGGTGGAGGAGTTTAAATACTTGGGATCAGTAGTTCAGAGTAACGGTGAGTGTGGAAGAGAGGTGAAGAAAAGAGTAGAGGCAGGATGGAGTGGGTGGAGAAGAGTGTCAGGAGTGATTTGTGACAGACGACTATCAGTAAGAGTGAAAGGGAAGGTTTACAAGAGGGTAGTGAGACCAGCTATGTTATATGGGTTGGAGACAGTGGCATTGACAAAAAGTCAGGAGTTAGAGCTGATGTGGCAGAGTTAAAGATGTTAAGATTTGCACTGGGTGTGACGAGGGTGGACAGGATTAGGAATAAGTATATTAGAGGGTCAGCCCAGGTTGGAAGGTTTGGAGACAAAGCCAGAGAGGCAAGATTATGTTGGACTGGACATGTGCTGAGGAGGAATGCTGAGTATATTGGGAAAAAGATGCTAAGGATGAAGCTACCAGGTAACAGGAAAAGAGGAAGGCCTAAGATAATGTTTATGGATGTGGTGAGAGAGGACATGCAGGTGGTTGGTGTGACAGAGCAAGATGCAGAGGACAGGAAGAAATGGAAACAGATGATCCGCTGTGGCGACCCCTAACGGGAACAGCTGAAAGAAGATGATGATGATGATATTGAGATTTTAATGTATCTATGGTTGCTTCTGTATTTTATATCATGTTACTGAAGCTTTCTGTACTTTGTGTTACCTCTGAATAACATTTGTTCTGTATGGAGATTTTCTCCCCAGGCCTCCATGAAAAAGGGCACAAGCTCAGTCAGACATACCTGGTTAACAAATGTCAAAATAAATAAAAAGGGCAGCACCCCTAACTGAAAGCAGTATAAGTTAGTCACGCTTATAAGACACTAGTGGGTTCTAGATCCTTTGAAACTAACTAGTTCAGAGACAAATGGGAAAAAAACTGGGGTATGCAGATCACAACATAAAAACGGAAAGAAATAATTTCAGTCCCAGGATACACCTCTTGATCTGGAAAGTTCAGTTTTTTTTTTTTGGCAATGCATGTTTAAATACTTTTACACCCTCTCAGTTCATAATAATGTTTTCATCTGTATACCCTTGCTGCTGGAGATGCAGAAGGGGTGTGATGGGAGGCTTGTTACACATATGACAGGGCTGTGTAGCGCTCAATAACTTTAAACTTGAGCTGAAAGAATTATATAACAAGATACGGCCAAACCTATGGCAGATGATCTGCTGGTACAAGGTAATACATGTTCATTAATTACGTCAGATACTGCTTGCTGATGTTGGCAGTTAAAACACAATAAAGGGAAGCACAGCACAATACCCACATAAGAAAAAGTAGCAGAGAAAACAAGGACATACCTCTCAACTGTCCAACTTTTTGCAAACTGTCCAAATTTTTCTTATATTTTTGCTCTGTTCCTCATAAAATCTGTGCTTTTCTTGGCAAATCACTGAATATAGAAGTCATTAAATAATGACAAACATTTGAGTTTCAGACTTCATATCATTCCGAAAATGTATGCCAGGACAAATCCTGAGCAATATTATTTAAAATTGGTCCTCATTTCTGGGCCTTGCCCCCCCCCCCCCCATTATTTTAGGCTTTATCCAAATTTCTTGAACTAAGAGGTCGAGGAGTATGAATGATGCAATTTTAAGATTTGGAACAATCAATGAAACAGCCTAAACTAAAACAGACGACTAAGAGTAAACAGATGACTTGGTTTGAACAAATGGACAATTAAACTCTTGATGGACAATGGACAGCTAGAGGTTAGTAAATTTTTATAGGTAAATGGTAAGTACACGGCTAGCTGCCCTTGTGGGCCATTTTAAGCCTAGCTAATATCCCTCAAAGGTGAGGATCAAACTCTGTACCATGTGTCCGTAAAGTAAACACCTTAACTATTATACCAAGCCCATACCCTTTTTAAACTAAGCACCCCAGCACTTTGCGGGTTATGGTTAAAAGTGCCATAAACAAGTGATATGGGACCAAGTTAACAAAGGAATCCCTTAAATAAAGGATTAGTTGTTGCTTCTTTGCACTAGCAGTGAGGTATAGGTCTGCGCTTAGTTAGCCAAGAGATTGCACTGAGGCTCACAGTTATCTGTTGATATTGTTGAATCTGTTGTTTCGTTATATGTAATTTCAGAAAGTTCAGTTAAGAAAGAAGCCTCCAATCATTTTTTTACCAGTAACTTTGAGCTACATGAAAAGTTTCCCGAATTACAGTCTCAATGAAATCACTGATGTTTCATTCAGATTTTTAAAATGTTAACAAAAGCAGTCTGTTTACTGCAAACACCTAAACCCACAATTCACATTCCCGAAAAATTAAATGTTCTATGTCCATTAATAAAAACAGAAAATAAAACATTTGCATTCATTATGCACACGCAAGTCAAGTTTATCACAAACTGCTGTAACCAGAAGCTCAAATTGTCTTCTAGCTAATTATTAAAAAAAGATGAAATGGATTCTTATTAACAAAACCTGTACTGTGTTGCTAAACAAGATGGTGGGGAAGATGATACAGTGACTCCTCAGTTACCACATGATCTCTATAAACCATGATTTTAGTCACTGCCCATAACCTTCCTCAAACCCTATTTTAAGATACAAAAACAAGTCTATATACTGGGTGCCTCGAGGCAAAATCAGGTCTGACAATTTTAATAAGACTTTGTCACAAATCACAGTCAAAAATAACCAGCAGCAGCTATTGAAACTTTGTATCTGCCTACACTTTACATTTTAACCTACTGACACCAAGCTTGTAAATTTTAATCAGCTCTCACTGGTTTTCTACAGTGGTAGGCAGTGTCACTAGACAAAGCAAGAGCATTACTTGGCCTGATGACCTTTAACCTTAACAGACAGCTGCTTGCCAGATGCTCCCTCCTCTTCAGTAGTTTACATTTTCTGCAGTCATCTAATGAGATCAGCCCTTAAATTATGGGGAAAAAAATATGGACTTTGTTGCAGTCAATGAGAGTATTTTAGCGATGACCTAATCTGTCGACTTCTCTTAAAAAGTTGTTCAGCTTTCATTTATGATGTGAATTAAAGGATATATTTACCTATGAAGTGGATGAACTAATGCTTGTTCTGCCCTGCAGAGAACGGTATATAATTGTTAGCATAGCAGATAACCACTGGCAATGACATTCAAGTTCCTGTTTCCACCAGCCCACAGACCACAAAAGACCATACGAAAGAATAACTCTTTAGTCTAACACTGCTTTAGTTTTAACTTAGCGCCTTCAACAGCAACAAAGTACTGTTAAATGCATTAAATACTTTGAGAGAAAAAAAAAAAAACTAAAGCTGTTAGGTATTTGGCCATTCTAAATAAGAACGTATTTTTTTAGATTTGTCATAACACATAATAAACATACTTTACTTACTTTAGAAAACAAATGAAAAGAGCTGTTTTAATCTCATAACAATTTAAAATACTTTTAAGTAATAGATAATTGCTTAAGGTTTAGTTCCCATCAAAAAGCAAATCAGAGGGCTGCATCTTTTTGGAATCCAGTTAAAAGACTTTGTTACTCTTCAGTGAATTCAGTCTATAATAAAAACAGAGGGAGGCTGCTAAACAAATACAGCATGCATAGTTTAGTAAAATAATTGGCAAATATGAAGTAAAGAATGCTAATGCAAGAACTACATCTAATACAGCATACACAGTGGCATGCTAAACTAGTAGCAACTCCTTCAATACCAGACGACAAGATGATGCGACAGACTTTTCAGGTGTTTAGTGCATGGCATTAAAATCAGTGAAACCTTCTGTTACAATGAAAATATAAAAGATGGGAGAGGGACCTTAATTAACTTATCAGTTGTTTCACCGATAAGGCAAAACAAAGCGTTCCCTAATAATTAATTCATTGAAGGTTAAGTAGTGTCTGCAAGGTATGGAACGGACCTGAAAGACCAGACAGCATGCCAGGGAACTTGTACCTGAGCAGCACACTTAAACCAGGAGAAAACTAAAGAAGAGAGACACTGCAGCAACAGAAGAACTTCTCATACAGACCCAGAGACCAACCTTTTATAGCAATTCTTCTGTAAGTATTTTATCTACGGAGGTTCGAGCATATCAATCAAGTAACATGGATCCTCAGTGAGGCTAACACACAAACAGGATATCCAGATAATGGGAAAATCAAACAGGTGATGTACAGGGTGAGGTAAGGTAAAGGTGAGGTGCAGCTCAGGTGTTAAGTTAGTGATCATCACTCCTAATTAACGTCTTGCCTTACTTAGTAAGACTGCCTAATCACCATACAAACCTCCTTAGACTTAAAAAGCGCCCATCTGCTCAGTGGAGATGGAGAGGGCTTTCACCTAATACAAAATGCCTTGCTTGCTGCTGTCAGTAAGCAGAGACTACATGAGCAGACAATTATAATTTTAACGTTACGTTCGTTAACCGGGAAAGTCCGACTTGAAACAGCCAATTTTCAGTGGAGGCCTGGAGGGAAACGCTTCAGACGCATGTCTGAGTTATGAATGGCAAGGTCTGAAAAAGAGAGGGATTTTTTTCTGTATCCTTATTATGGCATGGGAAGACAAATACGACAGTAATACTTTTATAAAGTTTTCATACACACTTACAGTGATGCAGATACAACTGGACCCTTGCAGTCATCCCAAAGCAGTAAGTTACGAAAGCTGGAACTGCTACGGAATACATATGGGTTAACCTACCAAATGCCAAAATGATTCTCCTGATATTTAACTAAATCCACATGCTACCACACAATGAGTTACTGCCCCCCCCCCCCATCCTCCTTTATCATGACATAGTGTTTCCAACTTAAATTCTTTAATTATTACCTGCAGGAAATTAGATACCTGCAAAGCATATTTACCAGAAAAAACACATTACTCCAGGAAATATCACAAGAAAGACTACTGCAGTAAATCTAAATGTATGGTAAACAAAACAAGTGGCTGAAATAAGGCAGACCTAATTATATACCATAAATGTCATTATTAACTAAGTAATGAGGAACAGAATAATGTCAAATGGAAATGAAGAATGGAACGTTATATGTAACAGCAGAAATATGGCAAAGTTCAATACCATAAAGGGATAAAGGTTTGACTATGACTCAGATGGTCTTAATTCGAGTAGTAACTTGAGCACTAACGAAGCTGTGTAGGGCAGGACCGGAAATGACAACACTATCATCCCCTGTGGAAGTGAACGACATGAGATTCTCCACCCACAGGCACATGCAAACAGGCATGATGGGACTTACTATGGATGTGAGACAGGGATGACACTGGTCTTAACCAATTACAGCCGAGTGATGCCTCCAGGTGTTCCTGTAGTAACCTCCTACTCACACCTCTCAGCATCAGATATTGCATGTTCGTATTTACTTTAGTTCTCAAACTATGCTACATACCAAGTATTAAAAGATTTTAAAAATGTGCATAGTGGTAAAAACAGCTGTATTGATATCTGACCTCTTATCTACTGCAGGTAAAGAGATATTAATTGTTGTCCATATATTTATTTATATTGTCATACATTTCATGTTTGTCTAAATATCTCAATAACCAAACAGCACAAACAGAAATGTTTAGCATTGTATGAAAGCTCTAAGCTAGATGGATTAAATGCTGCTGACAGTATGTATGTAACTGGAATGGTTTGTGAGATGCGGTTGTTTGCAAGATATTACAAAGTTAACAATTACTATGTTTACTGTGGCTTATACAATCCAGTTTAAGATCTAGAACCTAAAGAATACTACCACTGCAAAATTGTTTGAGCTGAACAGTTTACTTTTTTGCACTTCTTTAGTAATCCCTATAGTTCCAGAGATATGAACATCCGTTTGATTTGTGAGGACATAATTTGATTCTTTCAAAAAGATTAGGCTCCACCCATTGGACGTTATTGTGCAAACTTCCAGAGCTCCGTGAGTTAAACCATATCTTGCTTGCAATAAAAATGAGGCCTAGATATCATGAAAAGATAAACTGCCTAAACAGCTGGTATCGTTCTAAGGGGATTCAGTACAAGTTTACCCCAGGGGTCACATCTGTGTCACTGCTAGACAGGGGCACAGTAAACTAATTCTATTATATAAGGGGACCTTCACTGTGTCACTACAAGACAGAGGCACAGTATTCTAGATTTATTCTGTACATTTTTGTACCATTTCATGGGGTGGCAAAAGCCACATCACTATGGCTAGGCTTACAAATGCCCCAGGGCAGATAGCCTAGTACTATACTATGAAACTATGTTGACCTGGGATGAGATGGCAAACAAGACTTCCTGTTTCATCAGAGATTGCTTACCTGGGCTTCTTGTAAACTGCCTGAAACTTCTGTTGTCCTTAGTGCCTTTATAGACAAAAATCCTCTTAATGGGCATTCCAATGCAACAAGCTCAAACTCAAATTATGACAACAACCTGGTGGCACTACCCAATGCTAGGAGTCTAAATAGACAGATGACAAAGTGAGGGCCTCATGCAACTCTAACACATTCATGTTTGTGTAGTTATAAAGACATGGTTTCAATGGAAATAACTACACCAGGGTTTAACTATCACTCCTTCAGAACTTTAACTCTGGGGGGGTATATATTTGTGAGAAACACCATCACCTCACATGATATTACCAATAACCCTAACTTGGAACTCCTGGAAATCAACATCACCCTTATCAACTCCAAATAATACTTCACTGCCAATACAGATATTCAACAATGTCTTCCAAAGATCACAAAAATTACCTTAAAACCATACCGGAGTTAAGTATCAAAGTAATACTTTCTTGCTGGTGGATGTGATTACCCAAGGATTTTCTAGCTCACCTACATCTCTAAAAGTGAACATGCAAAACGTTTCTTGGACTTGATTAATATCACTGCTCTACAGACAGTAATACCCCTGACCTGATCTTTATCTACCTACCCCTGCCAGTATTCTTCCACTCGCTTCCTCATCCCTGGTTAAATGTGACCATAAATCAGTTGTCATCTCTTTCAGACTGAGTGGTACCACTCCATCTCCAAATGAAACGGTCTTTCGGGTGTTCTCAAGGGCAAACCTACTTCAGCTTGTAGAAAATCTACATAGAATTCCCAACAACCCCCAAAATGGTCTCATTCCAGTTGAGAGGGATGCCATATTCACCTCCAACTATTGCCAGCAACCAAACAGTTGCATAGAAAACTAAGTACCCATCACTCCTAAATATAATGGTAACTTCAGGATTAAACTTCTCTAATGGAACTCTAACTACATAACAAAACAAGGAAGATAACAAAAACCTGTAAGAAATCCCAACACCCTATCTCACTATAACAATGTAACATGTTATCAAGAAACAAACACTATTAGGAAATGTAAAGGAGAGTTCAATCTTAAAATCACTACAGATATCAAAGGAAAATACAAATCCTTCTTCAGGTCTGTCAGGAAATTAAGGAAACGCATTTAACCATGTACAGAGCTCACGCATAACAGTATTACACATTCCAATCCCAAGGATACAGACAATATATTAGTTAACTTTACCACACCTATCCACATGCTTGCCCTCACTAATCTTAAATTTTCTGAAATCACCTTGGATGAAGTCTTAGAATCCCTGTCGAAGACTAAAAATATTATGTTCATGGGACCATTCAATGTATGGGGATGCACTGTCCTCAGGCCAAGTATGCATTATTCAAGCCTCTACTTAAACTGTTCAACCTCGGCCTAAACACAGTATTTGTCTCTGATGCCTGCAGAATACCCACTGTGACTTCCCTGTACAAGAGTGGCCCCTCTACAGACCCACCACCATTACATGCAAAGCCATAGAACATTCACAGCAGAACTCACGCAAACACAAGCAACCTAATCAGTTTGGCTTTGCGAAGGGCAGACCTGCCTTCTGAACCTAGTCAGCTCCTTTAAAGAAGGTTATAAAACATGTGAACAGTGATCCCTCCCACCTATGCTGCTCATCTCAACCTGGCCCAGGTTTTTGACACGTGCCCCCATTCTGGTATTATTGAAAAATTAGACAAAATTAATTTAATGCAACTCGCTATGTAAAATATTACAAGTACTGAAAGGTACTGGTACCTTCTGAATGTGTAGAATTATAACTATTAGTATAACGTGCATCACTGCTGAGCTTGGTACCCTCCCATGAGCATAGAATTATAAACAGTAATATAACATGCATCAGTGCTGAGGTGTCTCTGTACCATCGCAGTACAGAATTATAACTATTAGTATAACGTGCATCACTGCTGAGCTCTGGTCAGTACCCTCTGTGAGCACAGAATTATAACTGGCAATATAACGTGCATCACTGCTGAGCTTTGTCAGTACCCTCTGTGAGCATAGAATTATAACTAGCAGTACAACAGGCATCAGTGCTGAGCTCTGTCAGTACTGTCTGGGAGCACAAAATTATAACTAGTAGTAAACATTTTTCGCATCGTGCAGCACTGCGAGGCTACAGTTAAACTATTCCAGGTGCCAGAAAGTCTGCTCTTCAAATTTTCCCTTAGAACTAGCTGGTTTCTCAGTAGTAGCACTAAAATCTGAACCCCTGTGACTAGCACTTGCTCTAGAACCTGCTGGAAAGCACTAGGAAGCCTGAAACTGATACAAGCACTCAGCTCTCCTTGTCAATAAGGAGAAATTAATCATAAGCACTAAACAGCCTATAATTGCAAAGTACTTTGCAAAGGTAAGGGAAAACAGCTCTTAAACTTTACAAAAAAGCACCTGAACAGGCATGTCCAAGGGTCAGCTTCCGGTGATTTCTCCTGTCCACCTGGTGAATCTGGGCATACTGGGGCAATGCGGCAACTGCCTCATGTACACAGACAATCCTCTCCTCCTACCACCCAACACTACAACCTGCGAGAGATGCACTTACATGGCCAAACTGGAAGCAAAGCTCTCTCCGGCCAAAATTGTGCTAGACAATTAAGAGGAGAAGGTTAACACCTGCACTACACCTCAAGCAACTCATAGTCCTTCAAAACCCACAACATCAACACCCACACATAGCAAGACTAAACCCACATATGCTGAGGCCCTTAACATTAACCTGCCCAAGCAGCAAGGACCTCTGAAGGTGAAACGCAAATAAACACCAGTCACAACCAAAGTGACACACAGCTCACAACACCAGTGTGCCACCCAACAGCCCCTAAGGCAAGACAATGTACCCAACACTTTAGTCATAGATGACTCTACAGTCAGGCACACTGATGTCCCACTCACCAGGCTGAACAAGGAGAAAATTACAGTCAGCTGCCTGTCGGGTGCCAGGATCCACCACATAATGCATGCACTCAAGTCACTCCACAACAAGTACAAATACGACTCTGTCATTGTCCATGCTGGAGTGAATTACTTGAGACGTACCTCCCTGGACTACATGAAGAGCTCTTGGATCATGTGGCCCAGGCAGGTATGACCCTAGCCCTGAGTAGCATCCTGCCTTCGCCCAGAATGATACCACAGTACAAGGACAAAATGATTGACTTCAACAATTGGCTAAGCTTCTGGTGTCATTCAAAGGGGATCCAGTATCTGTCTTCCTGGAAAGACTTGATCGACAAACCACAATGCTTTGCCAGAGATGGTCTGCACCTGTCACCCCTGGGATTCAGGTTACTGGCTAAAGCTCTTGCCACCCCTATAGTGCCTTTTTTAGGCAAGGTCCAAAGGATAAAACCACCACCGTGACAGATATAAGCACGCAAAATCTGAAGGTAATGCTACTCAGTGCTAGAAGTCTAAACCTTAAAATGCACTCTCTAGAGGCAGTCCTAAAAATGGAGAACATCGATATCTGTGCAGTAACTGAGACCTGGTTCAAGTCTCCAGAGAGCACCCCTGCAATACCAGGCTACAACTCTTACCACACTTTTCGGACACAAAACCAGACCGAAACACTAAAGGTGGAGGAGTGTCCATATTCACCAAGGATATTCACACCTCCAGGCTAGTTGCCCAACACAATGCATCTGAAATCCTCCAGGTGCAACTAACACTACGTAAGACTGCAATCCAAAATGTAGCTTGCTACAGATCCCCCATCATGCCCCAAGATTCTCACTACACCTTTCTAAACAAACTGAAAAATATTAAGATACAACCAAACACCCTAATACTGGGTGATTTCAACTACCCTGCCATTAACTGGGAAAACTACTCAGGTACCAACTCCTTTTCCCAACGGTTCTTGGAATTCATAAATTCCAACGCCCTGGACCAACAAATCCATTGTCCCACCAGGGGCTCCAATATCCTAGACCTGGTCATTACCAACATGGGAGATAGATGCTCCACACCAGTGGTCACGCCCTCATTGGTCAGGTCTGACCATAAGCAAATCACCCTTGACATCCACATCCCACCCCCACCCCCCCCAGTAAGGAAACCTCCTTAAAACACTTCTCCAAAGCCAACTTCATGCTACTGAAGTCAGAAGTGACAAACCTCACGACACCCATGCAGACGGGATCTGAAAGTTCGACTACAGAATCCTACACTAAGGCACTGTACGAGCACATCCACTCGTGCATGAATCGTGCCATCCCAAATAGAACCAAGATGCTCTTCTCCAAAAAAAGGAAGCCAATCTGGTGGTCCCCTGCTATAAACAAACTATACAACAGAAGGAAGAAACTGTTGCAGAAAAAAGAGGAAAATCCCAGGATGCAAAAAACTCCCTCACCAGCCTCAGTAAGAAGCTGAGATCCCTCATAAAATCCTCAAAAGCTAGTTATGAAAATAAAATTGCCAAAGATTCCAAAGACAACCACAAGTCATTCTATAGTTATGTCAAGAACCTAAATGGCAATGCTCAGATCTGCTCTGAGCTACAACAGAATGGCATTAAATATACTGATCCCAAGGATATTGCCAATATTCTGGCAGATCGATTTAGTGCCAACTTCACCCCCCTCTCACCCCCTAAAGGGCTCATCTCAATACCAAAAGATTGCCAAATTCCGGTAATCACGGCCACACAGGTAGAAACCGCACTCCCCAAAGCTAAGAATACAGCATCCATGGGACCAGATGACATCCCAGGCTGAGTACTACATGAACTACAAAATGAACTGGCATCTCACCTAAGTGTCATGTTTAATCATAGCCTCGCCTCAGGCTTCGTGCCCACTGAGTGGCGCACAGCTACAGTTATCTCACTCCACAAGGGGGGTTCTGCCTTGGATCCCGGGAACTACCGTCCCATCAGTCTGACAAGCCTGATCTGCAAGGGCATGGAATGCATTATCATGGAACTTATAAACAAAGACATTGACAACCTTCAAACCCTGGACCCCACCCAGTTTGGGTTTGTGAAGGGCCGATCTTGTCTCCTGAATCTGATTGACTTCTTCGAATCAGTCTCCAGAGCTGTGGACGAGGGTAAGGCAGTCCACACAGACTATCTGGACCTCGCCAAGGCCTTCGACACCACTCCCCACTCTGGAATCATAAACTTACTAAGCTGGGCATAAGTCCCTATGTCACTCGATGGGTTGCCAACTGACTTACTGACAGAACCCAGACTGTAAAAGTAGCAGACTCCAAATCCAGCTCCAGACAAGTGACAAGTGGAGTACCTCAGGGTCCAGTCCTGGGACCACTCTTGTTTGGCATCTACATCTCTGAAGTACAGGCCAACACTAAGGGACTCTGGCTAACAAAGTTCGCAGATGACTGCAAACTGGGAGACATTATTGAATCCCTAAATGATGTGGATATTCTACAAAAGGGCCTTAGGAAAAACAGATGCCTGGTGCCAAAGCCATGGGCTCAAGGTTAATGCCAAGAAATGTATAGTTGTCCCCTTTGGAAAAAAACATGTACCCATGAATTACCACATAGGTGGCAGTAGACTAAACATCAAAAGTGTGATGAGAGACGTAGGGACACAGGTGGACAGTGGTCTCACTTTCGATAACCACATTATCACAACAGTCAGGAAATCCTTCTATGTGGCACACCTCATCACTAAGGGCTTTTCATCCAGAAAAAAGGAGGTCATTGTCCCACTGTACTCATCCCTTATTAGACCCATTACAGAGTATAATGCCCCGTTTGGTATGTACCTCACAAGACATCTGCAACAGCTGGAAAGGCCACAGAAATACCTCACTAAAAGAATCACAGGCCTAAAGCAGATGCCATATGCTGACCGTCTAAAAAAAACTCCAGCTATACTCTGTGGCATATCGTCTATTCAGAGACCATCTCTGCTTAACATACAAGGCCATGTCAAACCCTGAGTTGTTGGACATGTTCCACTTAAAGACATCCCAATCCCTCAGAGCCACAAGCTCCAGGGATCTAAACCTTGTCATCACAATGAACAAAACATGCTGGAGGGATAGGTTCCTGACCCAGAGACTCCCCATACTCTGGAATAGCCTTGCCCATACATGTCAAGCAGAGCGCCTCATTGGCCCTCTTCAAAAGGAACTTTGATGATTGGTTGGGAGACAGGAAATTCACCCCGGGGATCATGTCAGTCGCCCTGCTAGACAGGGGTCCA
Source organism: Protopterus annectens (assembly GCF_019279795.1). NCBI lineage: Eukaryota > Metazoa > Chordata > Ceratodontiformes > Protopteridae > Protopterus > Protopterus annectens. Next base: position 738,498,900 of record NC_056736.1, read on the forward strand.
GACAAGTAAATATTGTGGGAAGAAATATCCAGGGAATTGTTATGGCTAGGCTTGCACAGGCCCTAGGGCCGATAGCCGAGTACCAGCCTATGAACCTATGCATCACTGCTGAGCTCTGTCAGTACCCTCTGAGAGTGTAGAATTATAACTAATAGTATAACGTGCATCACAGCTGAGCTGTCAGTACCCTCTGAGAGTGAAGAATTATAACTAATAGTATAACGTGCATCACAGCCGAGCTCTGTCAGCACCCTCTGAGAGTGTAGAATTATAACTTGCATCACTGCTGAGCTCTGTCAGTATCCTCTGAGAGTGTTGAATTATAACTTGCATCATGGCTGAGCTCTGTCAGTACCCTCTGGGTGTAGAATTATAGCTTGTAGTATAACGTGCACCAGTACCCTCTGTGACTGCAGAATTAAAATTAGTATTGTAACGTGCATTGCTGCTGAGCTGTAAGTACCCACAGAGTGTAGAATTATAACTAGTAGTATAAAGTGCATCACTACTGAGCTGTAAGTACTCTCTGTGAGTGTAGAATTATAACTAGTAGGATAACATGCATCACTGCTGAGCTGTAAGTACTCTCTGTGAGCACAGAATTATAACTAGTAAGATAACGTGCATCACTGCTGAGGTCTCTCAATACCCTCTGAATACAGAATTATAACTATTAGTATAATGTGCATCACTGCTGAGCTCTGTCAGTACCCTCTGGGAGTGCAGAATTATAACTAGAAGTAAGCATGCATCACTGCTGAGCTCTGTCAGTACCCTCTGAGTGTAGAATTATAACTAGTAATATAATGAGCATCACTGCTGAGCTGTACGTACTCTCTGTGAGTTGAGAATTATAACTAGTAGGATAACGTGCATCACTGCTGAGCTGTAAGTACTCTCTCCGAGTGCAGAATTATAATTATTATAACATGCAACACTGCTGAGCTCTGTCAGTACCCTCTGTGAGCGAGGAATTATAACTAGTAGGATAACATGCATCACTGCTGAGCTCAGTCAGTACTCTCTATGAGTGAGGAATTACAACTAGTAGTATAACAGGCATCACAGCTGAGCTCTGTCAGTACCCTCTGTGAGCGAGGAATTATAACTAGTAGGATAACATGCATCACAGCTGAGCTCTGTCAGTACCCACTGTCATTGCAGAATTATAACTAGCAAGATAATGTGCATCACTGCTGAGGTCTCTCTATACACTCGGAGTACAGAATTATAACTAGTAGTATAACGTGCATCACGGCTGAGCTGTAAGTACTCTCTGTGAGCACAGAATTATAACTAGTAAGATAACGTGCATCACTGTTGAGGTCTCTCAATACCCTCTGAATACAGAATTATAACTATTAGTATAATGTGCATCACTGCTGAGCTCTGTCAGTACCCTCTGAGAGTGTAGAATTATAACTAATAGTATAACGTGCATGACTGCTGAGCTCCATCAGTACCCTCTCAGTGTAGAATTATAACTAGTAATATAATGAGCATCACTGCTGACCTCTGTCAGTACCCTCTGTGACCGCAGAATTATAACTAGTAGTATAACCTGCATCACTGCTGAACTCTGTCAGTACCCTCTGAGAGTGTAGATTTATAACTAGTAGGAAAACATGCATCAGCACCCTCTGTGAGTGCAGAATTATAACTAGTAGTATAACGTCCATCGCTGCTGAGCAGTAAATACCCTCTGAGTGTAGAGTTATAACTAGTAGGAAAACATGCATCAGTACCCTCTGTGAATAAAGAATTATAACTAGTAGTATAACGTGCATCACTACTGAGCTGTAAGTACTCTCTGTGAGTGTAGAATTATAACTAGTAGGATAACATGCATCACTGCTGAGCTGTAAGTACTCTGAGTGTAGAATTATAACTAGTAGTATAGCGAACATCAGTACCCTCTGTGAGTGCAGAATTATAACTAGTAGTATTAATGTGCATCACTGCTGAGCTGTAAATACCCTCAGAGTGTAGAATTATAACTAGTATAAAGTGCATCACTACTGAGCTGTAAGTACTCTCTATGAAAGCAGAATTATAACTAGTAGTGTAACAGGCATCACTGCTGAGCTCTGTCAGTACCCTCTGAGAGTGTAGAATTATAACTTGCATCACTGCTGAGCTCTGTCAGTACCCTGTGTCAACACAGGATTATAACTAGCAGTATAACGTACATCACTGCTGAGCACCATCAGTACCCTCTGTGAGCGAGGAATTATAACTAGTAGTATAACAGGCATCACTGCTGAGCTCTGTCAGTACCCTCTGTAAGCGAGGAATTATAAAAAGAAGTTATGTCTTACCATAATGTTCCATCTGTATTGTTGACCCTCTTTCAGTCATTACGCATGGGTATCGGTTCCGACCTTGGAACCGAGCCAGCCATTTTCCAAGCTCGCGTCAGCTTCAAACTCTCGAGCTAAACTCTTACCCACAATCCCCCTCTCCCTGTTACCTCAGATTGACTTTGCAAGTCAAAAGAAGGTAGAGGCTACCTCTGGTCAAATAACCTAAGAGAACCGGATGGTGAGATCCACTAAAAATCACAGGAGGGGGGGAAAGGAGGGAGGGTCATAATGACTGAACGAGGATCAACAATACAGATGGAACATTATGGTAAGACATAACTTCTTTATCTGATATTGTTAATCCTCGTTCATTCCTTACGCATGGGACAGAGTCCCCAGCTACCTCTATTCCTGGGAGGCTCTCATGGAAGGACATTCCTGAGCACCATAGAACCGAAAGATGCTCTTCACCTGGAGGCCAAGTCCAATTTGTAATAATTGATGAAGGTATGATGCGTAGCCCAAGTTGCAGCTGCACAGATGTCATGTAAGGTAGCTCTGGCATGGAAAGCAGCAGAAGTTGCCACCGACCTTGTTGAATGAGCTTTAGTTTATGTAGCATCGTGTATGTCATGTGAAGCATTTTATGTTGGCATGACTACTCGAAGATTAAGAGATAGAATATCAGAGCATGTTAGATCTATCAGGAAAAAAGACATACACAATGCACTTTATTTGCATGCCTCCACATGCCCCAATTTCAATAAGTTTTTGTTCTTTGTAGTGGACCATGTTTCTTTACTAGGGAGAGGTGATGTGGCTAATAGAGTTGCTGTTTTGGAAGCAGAATGGCAACTTAGATTAAATGCTTTGAGATACCCTGGTCTCAATGACTGTGTGTCTCTGAAACCTGTTTTAAAATTTAAATCAAGTCAGATTTAAATTACTAGTAATTTTTTAAAAAAATGCGTATTTATATTCATATTTATACCAACATTTTTATTTTTATTTTTTACATCATCATTTTCTAGATTTAGTATGTTATGTGTGTATTTTAAGTATTTAATTCAACATTAGGATTTTTTAAAAAGTGGAGTAGGATGTTCATTGGTTGTTATAGTGTGATGTCAGCTTATTCACATAGGGCAGTTACTATAAAGGTGTTTTAATTGTGATTGTAATATGACTCTGAAGAAGCCAGTATTGACTGGTGAAAGCGCTTGGTCATTTCTTCAATAAAGTCAGTATTTTTTCCGCATTACCAGTGGTCGTCTTCAGTGGCTGTTTGTGCTTTTATTTTCGAGCTTTCATGGTAGTAGGCAATGAGATATTGCGTTGTGTATAAATGAAGGTCACACAGTCCTTCAACCATCTAGCTAATGTGACCTTAGCAACAGCAGATCCTAATCTAGGTCCAGAAAAGGCCAAAAATAACTGGTCAGATTTACGAAAGGGCCTAGTCCTGTTTAAGTAAAAACAAATTTGCCTGTGGATAGAGGGTATGTAGGCAATACTCTCCTCTGTTTGAATGATTGGGAATGAAAACTGGCAATTCAATGGCTTGATTAATGGACATTTCAGATATCACTTTAGGCAGAAAAGATGGATTAGTTCTCAGAGACACTCTATCTCTATGAAAAATCAAGTAAGGACTCTTGATACATAGAGCTTGAAGCTCAGAAATAAGTCTGGCAGAAGTAATGGCGAACAAAAACAAGGTTTTCTACGACAAATACTTGAGGTCGCAAGAAGAGGCAGGTTCAAAAGGTGGCGTTGTCAGAGCTTGTAGAACTAATGATAAATCCCACGGTTGAACAGGTTCTCTAAAAGGTGGCTTCAGATGATTCACACCTTTTATGAAGGTCTTGCACAACTTGTCAGACATAAGAGAGGAATCTTGTACACCCTCATGAAAATTAAAAATTGCAGCCAAATGAACTCTAATGGTAGAGGCTGATAGACCCGATTGAAAGAGGTCGGCCAGATAGTCTAGTATTATCGACACTGGTGCTGAGAAGGGATCTACTTGTTTATCTTTCAGCCAACAGGTAAATCTTTTCCACTTGCTCAGATAAGTAATGCTAGTGGAAGACTTATGAGATGCAATGAGAATATCACGTACTTGTAAAGAAAGATCATTCTGCCTGGTAATCAAGGGAATTGGAGTAGCCAAGCCATGAGCTTCAGCCTGTTCAAGCTGGGATGAATCAGGTTCTGTGGCTGTGAGATCAACTCTAGGGTTGTATGGAGAATCCATGGTCGATCTAGTAGGTGAGGTCAAAGGAAGGGGAACCAAATCTGTCGAGGCCAATATGGTGCTATGAGGATCACCTTGCTCTTCAACCGACGGGCTTCCTTCAAAAACTGGGGAATGAGGTGAAAGTGTGAACATGCATAAAGAAGACCCGAGGGCCAATCGTGGACTAGAGCGTCCCTGGGTGACTGTCCTGGAGGGGGAATCAGGGCGAAGTAGCTGCTGCACTTGTAGTTGGTCGGGAATGCAAAGAGGTCACAGCAAGGATGGCCCCAGCGGTGGAAGATCTCCGCCGCTATCAAAGGATTCAGGGACCAATCATGAGGTTGAAGAATGCACCTGCTGAGATTGTCTGCTATCACGTTGAACTCCCAGGAATGTACGTTGCTAGAAGAAAACGGTTGGTAGCCATCGCCCATTGCCATTTTCTCATGGCCTCTCGACAAAGGGGGTAAGATTTGGTTCCACCTTGCTTGTTGATGTACCAGACTACCGCCATGTTGTCTGATTGAATTGCAATTGTCCCAGACGGCAGCAGGGGATGGAATGCTTACAACGCCATATGCACCGCCCTCCGCTCTAGAACGTTTATATGCAGATGGGCTTCCAGTTCGGACCAAGTGCCTTGGACTGTCTGTCCCTGACATAGCCCCCCACCCCACCCCATCAGGGAGGCGTCCATGGTCACTGTGGCCTTGGGTTGCTGGGGGGAGAAGGGGCGAGACCGTTGTGACAGGTTGTGTGTCATCCACCAATTTAAATCTTGTTTGCACCTGTGGGTTACACGAATCATAGCTGAAAGAGGATGCTGAAAAGGATACCATTGGGTAAGCAGTAGCCATTGTAGAAGCCTCATGTGAAACCTGGCCAGGGGAACAATGGTGATGGAGGCTGCCATGGAACCCAACAGCTGTAGAACCGAGTGAGCTGTGGATTTTTCCCTTGAAAGGATTGGAATCAGTTGTTGCTTTATCCTTAGAATTCTGTGCTCTGGAATAGCAGCTCTGCAGTATTTTGTGTCCAAGATAAACCCTATGAATTCTGTCGACTGAGATGGGGTGAGATTGGATTTTTGCCAGTTTATGGTTATGCCTAGCCTTTGAGCAGTGAGGAGAGAGTATGCCAGGGCTTTTTCCAGTAGATGTCTGGTGGGGGCGGAAATGAGCCAGTTGTCTAGGTATGGAAATACCTGGAATCCTTGAAGTTGCAAGTGAGCTGTGACAACTGCCATGCACTTTGTAAACACTCTGGGGGTGTAGAGAGTCCGAAGGGTAGTACTCTGAACTGGTAGTGACTGGCTCCTACACGAAAGCGCAGAAATCTTCTGGATGGCATGTCCACTTTTATGTGGTAGTACGCATGTTGAAGATCTATCGAGCACATCCAATCAACTTTTTCCAAAAGTGGGAGGACAGACTGTATTGTGACCATCCGAAATTAAATTGGTCTCCAGTCCCCGGTTTTCTTTGGCAGAAAAATAGTCTTGAGTAGAATCCGGATCCTATCTAGTCTGGAGGGACTATTTGGACAACTCTCTTTCTTAGCAGCTTTTCTCTCTCTAGTGCTGCTTCTTCTCTGACTGGGTGGAACGTCGGGAAGGTTTTTTGAAGGGGCAGGACAAAGATCTAAGGGGATATGATAACCTCTGGTTATAATTATCTGGACCCAAGAACCGGTGGTGATGGTTAGCCAGACAGAAGGGTACAAGGAGAAACATCCCCCAACCACCTCCAGAGGAAAGGAGTTGGGCCGCTCTTCAGGAACGCTGGTAAGATTGACCAGGGAAAGAATCCCTGGAACCCTGGTTACGCGGACCCCCTCTGCCTCGAAAGGAGCGTCTTTCCTGCGAGTTTCCCCCTCTGGCTCTAGGGGAGAACTCGGCCTGTGTGTCAGGGAAAGGACCCTGAGATTTCTTGAACCATATCTTCCCACTCTTTTGGTTTTGGGAGAAAGCATGTTGAGGGGAAGAATAACGGACACATACGGCAGAAAGGGTCTTAACTTCCTGTTCACATCTGGCCAGTGTGCTTTTAACTTTGGGCACAAACAACGAGGAGGCCTCAATGGGAGCGTTAAGAAAGGAAGCCTTAAAGGGTTCCACGAAACTGCACAAGCGCATCCAGATGTGTCATCTCAAGACCGCAGCTGAACCCGCTGCTTTAGCTGCTCCTTCTGATGCGTGAGATATCAGTTGCATAGAGGAGTTAGATATTGATTCAATGGAGGCCACTTTGTCACGGACCTCATCAGACACGGCACCAGCCAAGGTTTCAGAAAGCTCAGAAACCAGATCCCTTTGAAGTCTGGTAAAATGTGCCATATAATTCAGGGACCTGGTAGTAAAGGTCGCTGAAGCAAAGGTGCACTTCCCTATCCTGTCCAGGGCCCAGGACTCTGTTAGGCGGATGGACAGTCTGGCTTTCTTCTTCTGCTAGATCCTTTTTTGTTGCAGCCGCCACCACCAAAGCATCCACAGGAAGACCTTTGGACCAATGGGGATCCGAAGCAGGAGGGGACAAAATCTTATCTGGCCTCCGAGGAATAGCTTCGACAGTATCAGGAGCCTTCCAAGCACGCTGCACGATGAGTAGGACAAGTTCATCGGCAGGTGGAGTAACCCAAGGAGGTAGGGGGCCGGGCGCGAAAGGCCTGCAGGAACACAGATTCCTCAGAGGTCGGATTAGGGGACTGCCAGTCACCTCTCTGTTTCAGGATTTCAAGGATGTCACCAAAGGATACCTCAGAGGGTGACCGGGGGGTATCCTTCCCCCTCATCAAAATCTGTGCCTTCAGTGAGGGACTCCTCTGTAGAGTCCATGTGCTTCCTCTTACACAAACTTTTCCGGCGGACCTCCTCAGCGGGAGAAGCTGGAGAAGACAGCGGAAAAAGGGGATTCCTGTAGGAATATGTCCTGAGGCCCTTGCACCTGGTGTCTGCTAGGTGTGACTTGTGAAACCAGTGTACCAGAGGAGGGCAGAGGTATAGACAGTCCAATATCACCAGCAGCAGCGAAAGCCTTCTCTATCAGTTGGAAGGCTGGTCCACCTGAAGATGAGTGTATGTCTAGGACAGGGGTCACCTCTCCCCTAAGTGGCTCAGCCTGCCGACCCAGAGTCCCTGGATGGCTGTGGAGCAGCAAACTATGCATGTCACAACTGACATCCTGGGTCATAGCAAAACTTTCCTGCCACGAAGGCAACTGTGGTTCTTTAGTGAGATCCTTAAAGGGGACCGCAGAAGGGAAAGAAAGTGCTATATCCACGGACTTCAAAGGCAATGAAGGAGGAGAATAAGAAGGGGTCTTTGGAGACAGGTGATCACCTCCCAAGGAAAGATAGTTCCTGAGGGGTGGGATACCTCTGGCCAAGAGCACCTGATTCACAAGACGCAACACATCATGTTCGGAAATGCTTCTAGTGGACCTCACGGAGACTGAGGGAGAAACAGGCCTGTCCACAGAAGAGGCAAACTCGGTGCTCATCTCACCCATCCGCACCGAGGACAATGGTGCCAAGAGACTGGACTACGGGTGTCTGCACCGAAGAAGTCATCGGTGCCGAGCTCATGGTCTGCACCGACAAAGGGTTCGGTGCCGAAGTGGTTGTCGGTACCGAAGCTGGAACCGACAAAACTGGAGTCAACAATAAAGGCGTCGGTTCCGAGGAAGATCTCGGAGCTGACGAGGTCAGGGTCTGCATCGACTGAACAGTCGGTGCCGATACAGTGGTAATAGTCTGAACCGAGGAGCCCCTCAGTGCCGATATAGTGAGCTCTGGAGCCGAAATTTTAGCCTTTTTACATTTTGGTTGGTGGGAGTCCCCAGCCAGGAATGAAGGCAAAGATTTAGCCTTGGTAGCAACATTCAAGATTTTCTTATGGGCTCTAGGAGGGGTTGAGGCCTCCGACCCAGAAATAGCCTCTGAAAAGGGAGATTTAAGAAGTCCCTTCAGTAACAGCTTGTTTTTCCTTTCCAACAAGGTTCTATTCGAAAAGTTCTCACAAATAGTACAGGGCGGGTCAACAGACAAGTGGGACGCCCCCAAACAATAAATACATTAAGAGTGTGCATCAGAAGTAGGTAGTTTGTGTCCACAATCAGAACACCGCTTAAACCCCAGACTACCTTTCTTATCTGCCATGACAGCAAATTAATTAATAGAAAAGGTGTACGCTAGATGCGATAGGGTAAGAGACAATGAAATATAAACTTTCTGACAGAAAAGTAATCTGAAAGACTATTAAACAACAAATAACTGTACTTAGCTCAAGAGAAGTAGCTTGACACGACCGAATGGCAATGCGGCAAACTAAATCTGAGGTAACAGGGAGAGGGGGATTGTGAGTAAGAGTTTAGCTCAAGAGTTTGAAGCTGACTTGAGCTTGGAAAATGGCCGGCTCGGTTCCGAGGTCGGAACAGATACCCATGCGTAAGGAATGAACAAGGATTAACAATATCAGATCTAGTAATATAACAAGCATCACTGCTGAGCTGTCAGCACCCTCTGTGAGTGCAGAATTATAACTAGTAGTATAACGTGCATCACTGCTGAGCTGTCAATACCCTCTCTGAGCGTAGAATTATAACTAGTAGGATAACGTGCATCACTGCTGAGCTCTGTCAGTACCCTCTCTGAGCGTATAATTATAACTAGTAGGATAACGTGCATCACTGCTGAGCTGTCAGTACCCTCTGTGAGTGTAGAATTATAACTAGCAGTATAACGTGCATCAGTGCTGAGCTCTGTCAGTACCCTCTCTGAGCGTAGAATTATAACTAGTAGGATAACGTGCATCACTGCTGAGCTCTGTCAGTACCCTCTCTGAGCGTATAATTATAACTAGTAGGATAACGTGCATCACTGCTGAGCTGTCAGTACCCTCTGTGAGTGTAGAATTATAACTAGCAGTATAACGTGCATCAGTGCTGAGCTCTGTCAGTACCCTCTGTGAGCGTAGAATTATAACTATTATAGCTCTCGGAGTTGGTATATTTAAGTAGGGGGCAACTCTGTATGTTATGTTTTAAGTGTTTTTTTTTGGAACATCGATTTTTTTCCCTTGGAAACCAATCGCTGTTCTAAGCATTCGAGTTTGTAAGCTTTCGCTTACATGGGATCGATAAATCATCGTTCGCTTTTCTAAGCATTCGATGATTTAATACAGACCCTTTGTGAACATACAACTATTACTATTGGTATAAAGTGTATCACTGCTGAGGTCTCTCTGTACCCTCAGGGTATAGAATTATAACTAGTAGTATAACGTGCTGGATACACTGACGCTAAAACAGTTCAAAAAAGTCTGCAAAGATGCATATACTATGTGTACTGAAAACAGTCTCAAGCTAAATATAAATAACTGCAACACAGTACAGTTTGGCAGAAAAACTCCTAACTCATACATAATAAATGGTCATCAGAATGATGCTGTCATAAGAGACCTAGGTACCAACTCTCATATGATTACCATGTCCTCATATCTGGCCCAGTTAATTTTCAAGGGAACACCTTCAACATCTTGTCATCTTATCAGTATACTCTTATCAGACCCACTGTCAGATACAGTGCCCCCTTTATGTACAAATCCAAGCATAGAACTCAACTGGAAAGGACCCACGGATTTTAAATTAAAAGCCTTACTTCCTTCAATTAAGTACATTTCACTGACACAAGCTGATACTGTTGTCTTGCTGCTAGTGAAGTCGCATGAAAAGGACATGATTAATTATTAGCAGGAACTCCTTACAAAGCATATGCACTATTTAAGAGTAAGGAATGCCCACTTTACTGCTAAGTAATTCCTTTGGTTGCAGAATATTTAATCTCAACCTTGCTTAATTTACAAATCAAATAGCAAACTGGGTGTTTTTCCTCATCCCAGAGCTAGGGAGCAAGGTGCCCAGCCTTCCTTTGAAGTATCCGTGTATACTAGAATGAGTCTAGTAATGCCTGGCAATTCCAGTACTGGCTGTAAGATCAGCCTCTCTCTCTCTCAAATATTTACGATGGAACCCTGATACTGATGAAATATATAATAAAAGGAGAAAAAAAATCTCATTCTTAGGAGCAAACTGAAAAAATGCTCATTTACAATTAATAGTGAAGAGGTCAAAAATAAATCTTATTTATCAACAATTTATAGGAGCCTAACAACTGAATATACAGTCTTTGATCAGTCTTATTGGGAGTACTCAACAAAATGTAATAAGGAATTCTTTTCAGACATTAATAAATTATCGTTGAAGTCTAAGTTATATCACATCATCACTTTACTGGAAAATTTGTCCTTGGAAGTTTTTGCTTAGAAGCTTTTTAACACCACATAAAATAGCCTTGATTTATAATACAGAGAAAAGAAAATGTTGGAGATGTGATGAGGAACTAGACGCAAACTCGCTTTATATGATTATAGAATGTAAAATGATTGTTCCACTTTGGAGGCAGTTCAAAAATGTTTCTAAAGTATTATGGTCAGGCAACTGCACTATTACAAGTTCTTTAATGTGCCAACTCCAGATTCCATTCCAAAAACACAACTGCCTCTCCTTTGGTCTATTCTGGCAACTGCCAAGAAGGTTATTACCATGAATTGGAAAACTAAAAATATCATCTCTTTTACTGACTTTTATCTCCCTAGCAAAAAATTTATGTAATAAAGAATTACTAACTGTTTATAATAGAACATCAAACACTACGCATAAGCATTTATCTAGGCAAAAGCGGATAGATCTTTTAGAAAAGTTTTAATGGTTTCATATAATGTTAAATTATGTTATGGACTCTGTATATAGTTATATTTGTTGCTTTTTAGTTGATTATTATGATTTGTTAATTTTACACTGTGATTATATACTGATTTAAAATGAAATAAAAAATGTATTAAAAAAAAATGCTCATTTACTTATATATCCTCTGTTGACAGTATTAGGCCAAGCAGACTTGTGGCCTCTTCAGGGGAGACCTGATTAGCCTACTCTTTTCGATAGGTGCAGCAGGATAATTTACATCCACCTGGGCTACCATCAACTCATGTAAATGGGACCTCAGTTTAACATTTCATCTGAAGGACGACACACTCAGGAGTGCAGCATCCCCTAATGCTGCATTGTAGTGTCAGCAATCCAATCACCTGGAATGGGAATAGAACTTGCAGCCAATTGGTCTTCCAAGACTAAAGGCTAGTGCATTACCTGCTGAACCACTGATACACTCCAAAACTGAACTGAAGGAATTAAACTAAAAACTTAGAAATAAGAAACAAATTCACCAAGGTTAAGTGTTTGGTGAAAACTGCCACCACTAGCACGGACAACCATAGAGTCATTATTCAATTAACTTAGAAACTGTAAGGACAGTGCTCAGCAGTGCTTTGAGTTGATACACCACAATAACACCTCCCCCCGCCAAAGAACACAGCCAGCATATTGGCAGATAAATTTAGTTCAAACACCCCTCATCTCCTCTTACCATCCCCATATGATATCCTGTCTATATCATACCAAACAGATAAGGCCATCTCGGAGGTAAAAACACACTAACTCTAAGAGACCTAACAATGTGTTAAGGTTCTTCCTTACCAGTATGAAACACTTGTCTCATAGATCTGATTTTGAAACTGTTCAACCTCTAACACCATGATCTAAGACCTAAATGCTAAAAAGTGCAATACTATGTCCTCTGGAAAATACAATTATCTCATCAAAGTTACTCCCCCTCAAAGAAGATACAGTTCTTTGCCTATGAAGCTGCCCAGGTCCTTGTGAACTCTCAGTCAACCACTGTGTTTCTACAATTGTTAGAAAATCCCACTACAGAGTCGGGATGACTGACAAAGGTATATCTTCAAGATTCAGGAATGCTGCCACCCTCTCTAGTCTGCCTTATTAGGCCCATAACAGAATATAATGCCGCTTTCAGCATGTATCTATCCAAACATCGCATACAACTTGAAAGACCCCAGTGCTTCCTCAATATGACAGTTAAGGGCCTGACTTGTATATCCTATGTACATCTTAAATCTGGATTTCTAATTTCCATCTCAAATAGACTCCTGAGAGGCGATCTTCGTCCTTGCTTACATAGCTACAAATGACCTTCTCCTGTATGATCTTCTAAACATTTACGAAACACTTACCACAAAGAACTATTATAGAAACCTAAACTTTGACTGCACCAGAAAATAGAACCTGCATGCAGGATAGCTACTTCTCAAAAAATGTTCTTCTCTGGAATAGACTACCCCTTCACATTAAACAAAGTAGCTTTCTATGCCTCTTCAAACAAAACGTGGACAAAGAGCTAGGTACCATAAATATATCCTAGGGTTGGGGCCCAATATTCCTAACATAAAGGAGTAATGTACTTGGAATTGCAGGGGCTAGATTAAAAATGATCCATCTAGATCTACTAACTGTTAATCTAAAAATCTATGAAACTCCAAATCAGAGGGCAGAGTTCTTTCCCAGAAAAGACTGGATAGCTGTCTTAAGTACTTTAGGTCTTACTCACAACTAAATGTACAGGAGCTAGAAGAATGGACCAAAAGATCAGTGGAGTGGAAACAACACAATGAATGTTATTCAAAACTATGGTGGTGAAGTAAGAGGCAAGCCAGATGACAAAACTCCCAGCTTATCAGTCCATCTGCATCCCCATCCTCAACTCTGGTCATGTGTTTCACCCGATGACTGGGGAGTGACAGATCACAGCTACAAGCACACAAAGTAAGTTCCGTTAGAGGTTAGATAGGTTCTCACTTTATAACAAACTAAGCAGCACAAAGATCCTTAAAGAGGCCAGAATCAAACTATTGCACTTCCAGGTTTGGCGAAAGTGAAGTGTCTCCATACTCCTCCTGTGGGAGGTCATCTTAACAGCAGACCTTGGGCATACTGGATGTATTTTATTTATATATATATATATATATATATATATATATATATATATATATATATATATATGCTATCCTGCGAATGCCTACGGACCCCAAACAATATGCTAAAGACTGTTGTGGTGGACAGGGAAGTCTCACAACCCCAAATTATATGCTGAAGACTGTTGTGGTGGACAGAGAAGTCTCATGACCTCAAAGGATGCGTTTGGGACTGTTGTGTTGGTCAGGTAAGTCTCATGACCCCAAAAGATGCTTTGCAGACTGTTGTGTTGGATGGGGGAAGTTTCATTTTTTTCTACACAGTTTTCAACCACTGGGACCCACAGCAAGCCACGTGGTTGAGAAAAAGAATGAATGTATTTCAGTTTCTTAAAGGCATCTGTCAGCAATTTACCCAGAAATTCCAATATTACCATTTGTTCATAGTATTCAGTAACTCCACACCTCAATTTTCATTCGAAAATCAGATTCTGAACTCATGGTATAAAATTATCTTAAAAAACAGCCATACATATTTTTAATATTTTATTTTATGAAGCATATCCATAAAACAAAAATACAGAAATTTTAAATCACACCTGCAGAAAATCAACACTGCTAGGAACATGTACCTATTTCAGCAATGCAGCTTTTACCATTTAATCATTAAGAACTTAACATGACTTACTTCACAGCACCTTAACATGCATTATATGTCTTCAATTACACCTGACAACATGTACCATGTTCCACTTCCTAAATATCTATCCCCTTCCTCTACATTTTGAATATACCTCTTTACCAAGTACCACTCCAACACTTCTTTAATACAAATAAACGAATGGCAAAGACAGACACTCATTTTAAATGAAGGACCAATTTAAAGGGCATATTATTTGTTTAATAAGAGAAATTTGTACCTGTACTTGTAGGTGAGTTTATTTCTTGTCGAATGTTTCTAACTGACTGCTGGTTGACTGATCTTGCAGTCTCTCTCTGAGGTTCCAATATATCTCTGTACTTTGACACCATCAATACAGATATAAAATAGACAACAGCCAAAGCCAAAAACTGAGCTTGCTTGCTGTCATCCTATAAAACAATTAAGAGTAAATATCAAGTTATTCACAGGAAAATATATTTGTAGCTATACAAAGTTTCAATAAGAAATATATTTAAACTATGAATCTGTAAAAGTATAAAAAGAATGTTCATTATAAGTAGATACAAATTCAGTATTTGGAGATTATACAGGAAACAGGCTGGAGAGAACAATCTGAATTCGTACAACATGAGTGCCGCATTATGAAATTCAATAAAATAGGACTCAGAAAACCTGCAAAAAAAAAACAGAAGCTATGCACTTATACTGTCCGAAATTATGCTGAACTCGGAGTAACATCTGGTACAACTTTCTAATACTGAATACAAGTGCAGGCTAGTTATCAGACAAGAATCACTTGGTCTCAACTTTCATAAATAACGGACATAATTTGTTGCTTCAAGGTTTTTTTTTTTTTTTTGTTTTGTTTTTTTTAACTCTAATTCCCAACCCCCCACCCAGTGACTTTCAAGACTCTGTGATACTTTGGAACATTACAAAAGAACCATACATTTTCCCAGCAAACTTACTCCCATGTTACTTTGTAAAACAGACATTGTCTTTAGGTAACAACTCTCTTGGTGCCTCACTGTTCTGGTCAATCTGACAGATAAAGCACGGAATATAACCCAGACAGCCCAATATTAACTAATGAGCAGGATGGTGGAGGGGCTACTAAGGGAGGGAAGATGGATGGCAGTCGCTGGCTAATGCTGGCAAGCTCACCGGTCCTGGAATTAGGGAGGTGGTGCAGCAGAGTGCCAAGCCATGTCTATATGTATTCATGCATACAATAAGGACTTTATTACAGCTCCTTATTTAAGCAAGTGTGCCTATCGGCCACCAGAGGTGAGGATTAGGGCTAATGAGTGAAACACTGGCTGCTAGCAGCCTGGATGTCAGTGTACTGTGACTAATTTCCATCCAAGAGGAACAAACTAGGCAATCAGTTCATTGGAGAATTGGCAATTGGCTGGCAATGGGTGTTGAAAAGAATTAGGTGTTTTAGGGCGCCAGCTACATGGTCCATAACAAACTGCCCCAACAGGGCCCTGTGTTTAATTAAGTAGTGGCAATTAAAAATAGACTCCAGGTAACTTTCTGAATTCTAAATACGTTTTATCTGAAGCTCATGCAGTACATGGCAATGCTGTTTTCACATTCTGAACTGGTGCATTACTCCATGCGCAATGAAAAATATAGCAATATAGCTTTGTTTTCAGTAAATGAACAGAGTATATAAATCACCTATCTACAGCTATAAATGGGTTCTTAAAATAAAGCAAGTCGTACTTTCAACAAACATGTTAGCATTGATGGCACTGAGTGGACAGCACAACAAATTTATATCAAAGGATACAAAATCTAAAGGAAAACAAAGTTTGCACAAATCCATAAAATCTTATAAATACAGTGGTTCTGAAAAAGTAAGATAAATATTTACCACATCCCTGAAGACTACTGCTCTCAGTCGATTAATATCCACATCTTGAAGAAGTCGATCAGGATCTTTAATGGGAGAAAGATTACCAGGAGTACTTTCAAGGGGCAACTAGAAAACAATTAGAATTATTTACAAAGGAAGCTTAGTCAATTTGCAAAGCTGCATTTTTCCTGTACTTCACCAAACTCCAAATTCAGTTAGAAATCACTCTCTCGTTTAAACAAATCATGTGACTCAGTTTGCCATAAACCTGTTCTACACAAACAAAATGAAAAACTGTACCCTACGGTGCTGTAATTCAATGCACAAATCTGACCAATGGCAGCAGAGAAACAGGTTATATCTAAATTATACTAACCAAGTAGGTTATGTACTTAACCTTTTGTTTCAATAAACAGACAAGTAGGACTGGTCCACTAGGGACTATTTTTTAAGCATGAGATATATGAAAAATTGTACCCACGGTGGTGGTGCTGCGGTAGCGTTGTCGCCTCACAGTAAGACGTTGTCCGGTTCGATTCTCAGCTAGAGCATCTTCTTCGTGGAGACATGCGTGAATGGGCATACCTTCGTTGAAGGTTGTGCGTCAGGCCTAGCAAGCCGGTACGTAAAAATCAACTGCCAATCATTAGCGGACCGGAGTTCCGCTGTGGCGACCCCTGACCGGGAAAAGCCGAAAGACACAAACAAGCAAACATATGATATGAAAAATTAAGATAAATATGGAAATTATAAAAAAACATATCATTCATTGTCAGTGGCACAACAGGTAGAGCACTCACCTTTAGTGCACAAGGTTATGGATTCTATTCCAACACCAGGTAGATCAACTGTTGACACTGCAGTGCAGTCAGGAGGTGGCTGCACACTCCTTAGTGTGTCGCCCTTTGGATAAGATGTTAAATTGAAGGCCCATCTGCCTGCATTGATGGTAGCTCAGGTGGATATAAAAGATTCCATGGCACCTATCGAAAAGAGTAGGGGAAGTTTCTCCAATGCCCTGGACAAATTTCCCCTAGTAGTACAAATATCATCTAGGGTCTTCCCTACAAATAAATATCAAGGTGTACGAGTCTAACATAGGTAAGAGTAAATCTACAGAGTATTAATTTTATATTACCCATTTAATAGATCTGAATCAATACAATTTAGTATGGGAGATAATGAAAGCCTGAGTTTGATGCAGGGTAGTTCTCAGGCCACACATGGCAAATAGTTTCAAATATGTTTGGCACAACAACAAAAGATAAGGAAAAAGTAACCAATGATTGCTTAGTATTCTTGAAGACTTCTGTTTTATCATGCTTTAGCCTCACAGCCCTTAGTCATAGACTGTTAGTAGGCCTTTCTAAGCCAAGCTAAGATTTCCCAAAGGAATAATGAAGTACTGTATCCAAACAGAAAACTGAGAGTTGGGTGCCAGGCCCGATGTAAAAATCCTATTCCCCATCCACTGATCTGTGCTGCACTTAAACTGGGTAATAGGACTCAGCTTCATGAGGATGGGAAGCCTGTTACATAGGAGGGGCAGTCTCTGGGAAACATATTTGTCTCTCCAGCATGTTTTGTTTAAGTCACAGACAAAATTTAGGTCACTAGACCTTGTACATTTAGTACTATCTGACTTATAAATATGCAGGAGATTCATAAGTGTGGGGTTTGCAGATGCCTTGTAAGCCAGGCATAGATCACCCCTCAGAAATCTATAGGAGACTGAGTGGAGGGAAAGGGCTTTATGGAGCTGTGAATAAGGCAGGTTTGTTACTCCTTGTATTCTTTTTTGTAACGAACCTCTGAAGTTGCTCTAGTTGCTGTATATGCCTGGTTAGGAACACATCGAAAGGAGCATCGTACTCTATAATTGGTCTGATAAGGGCAGAGTGCAGTGAGATAATAACCTCTTTGAACCTAGATGCCATGCCTTTACTATTAAATTCACAACATAAAAGGATTTCCTCACCACTGAACTCCATGTGGCAGTCGAAGATAAAGCTACTGTCTACATGCGTACCCAGATCCCTGACCAATGGGTCGACTCTTAAGGTCATATTATCAATATGGTAATTAGCTGGGATGGTTGACCTCCCAAAGGGTACATGCATTTCTTAGCATTGAGTTTAAGACCATGGCTTTAGCACCACTTGTTAGTTAGAGTTGGCGTTCTTCAAGAAGGCCTAGTGTTTGCAGTGGAGTCGATGACAACCTCTTCTGCAAATTTAGCCAGCCATAAACCTTCAGCATCTGCTTCCATTTCAGAGAAATGGATGCCAAAAAGCACAAGGCCCAGTACAAAGCCCTGGGGGACTCCACTAGTGACTGGCCTCACCTATTTTGCCTTCCTGGGTTCTATCAGTCAGCTTTCTAATCCAGCGGGCGATATAAGTGTTTATACCCAAATTAGTCAGCTTATCTATAATGCCCAAATAGGGTTTTGTATCAACAGCCTTGGCCAGGTGATTTACCAGTGACAATACTATGTAGTCACCTTAGTGCCTCCTTTTCCATCTAACTTAAAACTGTGCAAAGGTAGGTTTAATAACTTCTTGTAGGAAGTGATTTTCTTTACAGAATTTTTAATTTTCTATCAACATATCTAACATCTATCTATCTATATTATTATTACATTTATCAGATTGCCTTGGAGGTACTATGTAAGTGGAAAAGCTGGATTTTCTGTTAAAATATGCAGCAGGCTGGGCTTTTCTCACCTTAGTGGAGCTGAAAAATGGCACTTAACATTTTTTCCTAGTACAGTCACAGCAGTACATGTTCATTTTCTTTTGCTTTGGAGCCACACTTTTTCAAGTGGATGACACTCAATTTACAGTAAGGGTGTTTGAGAACAACCAACAGTTGGTCACATTCTTGAACAATAATGACTTTTACTTGAATAATGTGACAGTCAATAAATGAATATCCAGGCTAACTTTAAACCAATATAAATGAATGTAATACAAGTGCACACCTGAACTAAAATATATTTTATTGGTAACCATTTGAAATGTCGGGACCTGTTAGAGCGAGTCCGGAAATATACAGGCTGAATGGCCGAAAGAGCAGACATACCCATACTAAGTCCAAAATGCCATTTCACAGAATATTCCTTTTTCTTCATGGATGGCGATCTTGGAGTTGGTATATATAAGGTCAGGGGGTGTAGGGGGGCTTGCCCTCACATGGGGAGGTCATCCCTCCACCCTGCAAAAACAAGTTTTAAGAGGAGAAGTTGATTTTTGAAATGTGCTCTTCTCCTGTGCTTTTGGTCTTTTTTCCCCTGCTTGTCAGCACTCAGCATTTTGCATGCCGATATTTCGATAGGGAGTCCTATTTTATAGGTTTATAGGATTCATTGGTGTGTACTAGGCTAATGGCCATTATATTATCACCATTTTCACCCACTATCAACAGAAACAGCATCACATGGTTCTAAGAACTCCTTTAAACACTTTGCTTAAATCAGCAGAACTCACCACCACAATCACAGCAAAGTCATCTAGCACCATGGTCAGTTTCCTAAACTGGCACCCCCCCCCACCCCCGCCAAACTGAGGAGCAAAAAGGAATACTGCTTGCTAAAAAAAAAATATACAACAAGAAGCTTCCCACAGCTAAATCACAACATGCTGAGCAAATGCAGTACTGGCATTCATTTATATACATCTTTCCAGCTTCATGTGTAGCAACTGCAACCTGCCAATCATGCCCCACATCTCCTGCCAGGGCAGCCGGGCAGCCACCCCCTTCATTATGCCCTAGTTATGTCACTGCTCACATAGCAGATAACATTTGTACTGTAAAGCAAATCACAAAAATCTACAAAATTATTTTTATCAAGTTATCGGTATGTGCTCTGGTACAGAAAGACAAAAGCCATGGTTTAAGTTTTTAAACAAAAACAAAAAAAAATCTTTGCAACAAAACAAGATAATAGGGGGACTGTGAGTGAAGTAATTCCCCACACACACTTTTGTAAAAGGAGATGTGTTTCAATACATATTAAATGCATAAACACGTTCATGAAATAAGTTTAAAACAAGGCAAGAATGCCTGCTGCAAAGTTGCTCAACATTTGCATGTGTACAAAATTAGTCCTGTTTTAAGTACACACTGCTCTTTCTGTAAATATACAGCATGAAATAATCGCATATATACTTGTGCTGTTCAAAACTATATTATGCTCTTAAAATATATATATAGTAATTAAAATTAAATCCCACCGTCACAATAAATGGGATAAATGAGATATGCAAGATCCATGAGCTAGACATAATTTTGCCTTTTCTGTACAACTGGGGGTATTAACTTGTACACCTCACTAAAAAGTATATTCAAAACCTCTTGATTCATACATTCTGTATTATTTATGCTGAAATATTTTCAGCTTTAGTGTGCTGTAGGTATGTACAAACAGAATGGGTCAGTCAAAAACGCCCGCCTTCCCAGGTTAAACAGCAGTAGAAAAGGAAACGTCTCCTAAGAATTAACAACAATAATAATAATAAAAGAGTTACTACTACTACTACTAATTACATTTGTGATCCAAGAAAGCTCACTGTATACACAGTGCATTTTCACTTAAGCGTGAGCAATGCTCAGAGTCCTGCAGTAAGTAAATGAAGTAGTGGATCAAATTCACTATTGGTGCAAGCCCTACATCTCTAACAGAAAAGTAAAAGTTTGAAATTTATGTTTGGTACATGGAGGTAGGTCAAAAATAAATAAGGCAGTACGAGAAAAATAAGAAATGATGAAAGGAGTGGAAAATATACTTATTTCTTGCAATTGCAAAGTCGCTGGCTACTTTTCCCCCCATTAACAAAGGCTTTCAGTGTTCAAATAAAGTCATGTTCAAGCAATTAAATCATAACAGGTATGAACAATGTGTTTTAAGTCAAATTTACATAGATTTCAAGCATTTACAAAGTTACTAGCGTTTTTTTTTTTTACCACCTGCTTTTATTTTGAGATGAAAAACCTGCAGGTGTACCCGATTATTCCTAAGAGGTCTTAACATTGTCTGCTGAGATATGTATAATCTACAGTGAAGTTAGCATTTAAACGTACATTGGCAAGTTGTTCATTAAAAATACACAAAGTCTGAAACTGTGGAAAATGAATATATTATACATGTAGTTGCCTCACCAGGAGCTTTAGTACTTTAATACATTTCATACAACAGATTTATTTAAAGGTAGGTAAGGCACTTTTTCTTAGGGTTAAAAGTTAATGTCTACTGAAAGCATGAATGAATGCATGCTGTTTTTCGCATCTGGGGATCAGAGATCAGAAAAGAACAAATATGTAGGGCAATGTCAACATTTCTTCTTCTTCTTCTTTCGGCTTTTCCCGGTTAGGGGTCACCACAGCAGATCACCTGTATGCTCATGATTGGCAGCTGAGTTTTAAGGTGTCGAGTTGCCAGCCCGGTGCCCAACCTTCCACAGAAGGCACACATACGCATACACTCACACCTAGGGCCAATTTAGAGTGTCCAATCAACCTACAGCATGTCTTTGGGATGTGGGAGGAAACCGAAGCACCCGGAGGAAACCCACGCGACCACAGGGAGGACATGCAGACTCCGCACAGAAGGCACCCCAGCCGAGGATCGAACCTGAGAACCTCTTGCTGTGAAGCGACAACGCTACATTTCCTAATACACTTACAGTGTTAATTAGTAAGCTAAATAAAGCATCAGAGGCAAGAATCAAGCTGTGGGGGGTGTTCCTCTCTGACACACTGGATTTGAACAAAGGAGCCAGGCAGAGGTGTCACCTTTCCTCTTTCTTATTTGCCTTATACTTACAGCCATTGGCAAAGAAAACAACAGACTTATGAATTCAAGAGTAAAACTGGTGTGGTACTCAAGAAAAATTAACCTTATTTTCCGATGATATTTTGCATTTGATAAACCCAGAAAAAAGATATTTCAGTTCCATGTAGCATTTTGAGAAAGCTTTGAGTTTTTTTCAGAATATAAAACAAATGAAGATAAAACAACTATAGCAGCAAACTATGGTCCTACACATGAAATGCTTCAGCAATACCCATATGTATGGGCACATAAGATGAAGTATTTAGATACTTAGATTAAAAAGGATTCTATTATGGCAGCTAATGTGTACGTAGAGACTAAACAAAAGATATTACAGAAAGTGAGAAGTTGGAATATCTTTTATTTATTTATTCTTATTTTACATTTGTTGACCGGGCTAGTCCAGCTGGATATATGTCCATTTTCAGCAGAGGCCCGGGGAGAAAAGCTCCTCAAAAACACAGTAAAATTTATATATAAAAATAACAATATTTAACAGGTACAGACAGGTACAATACAAAATTAAGCAATTTTATACATGATAGATCTTACAGATGTGGGTACATTAAACATATAAGCAAATATTTTCACTTCAAAACATGTCTGCTTACAGAATCATATGACTTGTAACATTTGTTAGTTATAGGTAGGTAAATGTTGAAGATATTTTAGGGTTATTGATGACGACATTTTAATAAAATATAAGGCCTGTTATCTTTATGGTTTTCAATAGGCAATTAGTATATACAGTTAATAAGATGGGTGTCTTAGTGGAAAAAGAATGTGTAGTTAAGCCTGGGTTCACACAGGGACATAACCAATGGGATTTAAGGTAGGTTTTCAGCTTGCTTTTAAATTGTATTAGTGAAGAAAGGGAGGTCAGGTCACTGGGGAGAGAGTTCCGGGTTTTACCCACAGTATTAGAGAACAAAGAGTCACCAGCCATATTGTAGGTTTTACCTATTTGTACTAGTATTTTATTAGATAAGCGTAGGGTCTTAAGGTTGTTGTAGGGGGTGATAAGGCTGGTAAGAATTGGAGTGTTAGGCTGATACAGGATTTTGTAGGCAATTGTTAATTGTTTGAACAGAAGTAAATTTGGCAACTCTAGCCATCGTAGTTGTTTATAATTAATACAGTGATGGGTTCTGAATATAGAGCCTGTTGCAAATCTAGCAATATTGTTGTAGGAGACAGCCAGTTTGTTCAAGTTGTTTTTTGAGAGGTTAGTATATATATATATATATATAGGGGAGGCGTAGAGGAGAGTGGAGATTAAGTGGGTCTGGGCAATAGAAGCCCTTGCTACAGGGGTGAGAAAGGATTTGATTCTATAGAGGGAGCCTAGTTTTTTGTTGCCTTTTTATGGTACTGTTAATGTGAGTATCAAAGTTAAGGTTATTATCAATTAGTACCCCTAGTAGTTTTGTGGTTGAGTCAGGGGATATGATGGTTCCATTGTTTGATGTAACAGTAAAGTATAGTGGGGATGCCCTACGGGTGGGAGTAAAAAGTAGGAGTTTGTTTTTTTTGGGGGGTTCAAGATGAGGCAATGGTGTAGTAACCATTCCTCTACTGTGTTAAACACATTTTGGGTGAGGGACTGAAGGTCTCATGGAGTGGGGGCTGAGCATATTAATGTGGAGTCATCTTTATATTATATTGAGGTAGCTTGAGGAATTACAAAATGTAGGTCATTGATGAAAATAGAAGAGGTCCACGTATAGAGCCTTAGGGGACACCGAGTGAAATGGGGAGATAAGTTGTTCTCCCACAGAACAGTCTGTTGCCTATTGTTTAAATAGGATTGAAACCATTGTATAGCCAGTGCATCTAGAGATAGGTTTTTGAGTATGTTTATGAGAAGTTGGTGGTTAACCATATCGAAGGCTTTAGAAAGATCAATAAAGAGGGCTGAGGATAGAGTGTTGTTATTGCGATTTTTGTTAATACAGTCAGAGAAGGATAAAAGGGCAGTTGTAGTGCTGTGAAATGGCCTGAAGCCATGTTGGTAGTTAGCTAATATGTTATCTATTAGGTGTTTTAACAGTTGCCTATGAATGCATTTTTCCGTGATTTTTGTCAGTGGAGATAGTATAGCAATAGGTCTATAGTTGGATAATTCCCTGGAGTTTCCATCTTTATGCAGGGGGATAATATGTGAGATCTTTCAAATAGATGGAATAGTTCCCTCAGAGATTGTTCTATTAATCAGAATGGAGATGGGCTAGGCTATGGCTTTTGCAGCTTTTTGCAGATATTCTGCAGGTAGGAGATCAGCTGCAGGGATGGTAGGGTTTAAGTTTCAGAATAAGGATACAGATAAGGGATGTAGGGACAGGTTTGAGATGAAATGAGGGAGGTAAGGTAGCAGTAGAGGAAGTCAGAGATGAGCTGTCAGGAGTTAGTTGATTGGCAAGAGATTGAATGGTCTCAGTAAAGAATGTGTTAAAGGTACTGGCAATTTGCTTTGGATTGTCATGGTCAGTACCTACTGGGGTGGGTGTGACAGAATGGCCTGGGTGTAAGAGTGTGTTAATCCCTGCTCAGAATTTTTGTGGTTTGTTTTGCTGGGTATGTTGGAGTTGAATGTAATAGTTTCTTTTGTCTGACATAATGGCTTTTTTTGTATAAATTTCTTAGCTGCCTAAATTTTAAATGATCCTCTGGGCTTTTAGTAGTAAGTAATGTTAAGCATGGATATGGACAGTAAGGTAGAAGCAGTGAATATGTTTCTAGTCCATTTAGTATTGTACACTGTTAAGACATTTTCAACCAGAGTTAAAGCGGTGGACCGTAATTAATAACGAACTGAAGGAATTTATTTGGGAGGGAAGGACAGCAAGACTCAAGTGGTACAGGTTGTCTTTCCCCACAGAACAACATGGTTTGTGATTTCCAGATCTGAAGGGATATTTTAAAACTACACAGCTACTGCTCTTATCCACAGCACAAGCAGAAGATAAATCAAAGTGAAAAAATTATGTTGAAATGGGAGGCGAGAGTAGGATTTTGGATGCAGGCACGTAAGGAAAACAGTAACAACCATACATAACCTCCATATATAACATAGCCTCCGCTGAAAAAGGGCTACTTAGCTCAGCCGGACTAACCCGGTCAACAAATGTAAAATAAACACAGATTATTACATGTACAAAGCAGTAGAAAATATTTTGGGAACTACACCAACACAGGAATGGAGAACAGACATTTTATCAAGAGGGATGACTATAAGGGCAGAGAAAATAGGCACGAGGGAGTTGGAATGTACTGAATAAAATTAGCAAAGGGACCAATGTATAGCGTGCAAATAACTAAGGGGTGAAAGGCAAAGGGAGAAGAGGCCAAACAGAAGTCTGGACTGTGGGTTAAAGACGGTCTTCCCAACCAGGGATTAATAACAGAGTATAGGCATTGAGAAAGGGATTGGGGAGAGCTAAATGAATGGCCAACTCTGGACAGGTTTATAGAGTCCATAATAGAAGCAGTGGTAAAAAAGGACTAATTAGTACGGTATATAAAATTATGCATGATGATCAATCAGAAGAGGTTAGAAAGGCCTGAAAATAACAAAGGAATATACAAAGAAACAATGTGAGGATATCCGTACGTCTCCGAAGTATGCAAGAAAAGTGAAACATTTTCCATAAGTAAACAACAACTTGTGTGGGTGTGATGGAAAAAGAGAATGGTGGCCGGGAACATGGTTTGGGAATGCAGTAAACTGATAGATTTCAAACATTCCCTACAGGGTACTTGGACAGAAATGTGGGGGGAACAAATTACTTTAACTAATGAATGATGATTTTTGATTTTGAGCTGGGATAAATAAGACAAAGTATGGCCTTATAAGTTTAAAGCTGTTGGCTGTGAAAAAAGCAATTAGGAAATGGAAATCAAAAACAAAACCAACTGTAACAGGATTTTTGAATGTTGTAAAGGAGATTAAAGAACTGGCAGTAGCATCTTTGGTAGAAAACTACATAGAAATAAAATGGAATCTGTGGGAATATTACATAAATAACATTTAGCAGTAGTGACATATTTCAGGGAAGGCAGGGCTTGAGCAAACCTTATATCATTAAACTGCATAACTGTTAAGACAAAAATCATATTGCTATAATGAGCAAAAAAGAAAATTATCTTTGTAATGGTTTGTTTTATCTTTTATAATAGAAGAATGTTTATTTATTTGGGTGGCACATTGGTGAAGCGGTTAGCAATGTTGCCTCACACCAAGAGGTTCTCCAGTTCAATTCTCAGCTGGGGTGCCTTCTGTACGAAGTCAGCATGTCCTCCCTGCATTCATGTGGGGTTTCTCCCGGTGCTCCAGTTTCCTCCCACATTCCAAAGGCATGTGTCTGGATGGTTTCTCTCCGGGCATCTGTGGAAAATGTAATCTGTCCCAGTCGGACTTTCCCAGTAAACAAATGTTAAATACAAATTATTTCACTACGTAATGCATAATGTTAAATTATTTAAAATAAAAAAAGAACAGATAACAATGTATGTGGGAACACAGGCTCTAACATGCTCTTTAGGCATGGGTATCCTTATTTTTTGAACAGGCAGTGCCTGACAGTGCAGCCATTAATTTAGGGCAACTACTCCTACCTGGTGGGGTAAAATTCATTTTTTGAAAATGTATATAGTTTTGCCTCTTTGTTGCAAGTTAAAAGGGATTGGGAGTTCTGAAAATCAATTTTGAATGTTTTCACTGTAGCAAAAAGTCTAGAAAAAGTAACAGGTTCAAATGGAGATGTGAATCAGCAACTACATAATAGAACAGCCAGCCCCACAAAATGTACACATGTAAGCTAAAAGTTGGAAATACAAATGCAAAGGAACTGATATATACAGGTGGTAATAATATTTTCTTTCATAATGGGTACTCTGTCCATAATACCATGGAATGTAAATGGCCTTACAGATATAAACAAAAAACATAGCACTGAAACTCCAGAGAACAAGTAGCAATGTTGCAGGAGGCACATGTGGTTAGAAATGAGTATGTGTATTTGAGGAAGAAAGAAATTCATGGTGGGCATTCAGCAGAATATTAGTGACAAAGGAAAAGGGGGAGTAATAATACTGATTGCTAGATGGGTTTCAACAGTGACAGAAGAGGGGAAAAAAACAAAAATAATAATGGGAGATTTGTGGTAGTAAAAGGTTACTGGTGGGGGAGGGGCTGGGTGAGGATTATGCTGACCGGTATTTATATTCCAGGTAAAACTGCTATTATGCATCTTAAGATAATTTTTTGAGAAATAACAAGCTTTCAGCATGGATTATTATTTAAGAGTGGTAACTGAAACCCAGTTTACAATAGTAAGGCTGTATTGGGGGCTTGAAGGGAAAATCTAACAACAAGGATAGATTTCTGATGAAAAATATGAGAGTATTTGGTATGGAAGATGTGAATTCAGTACTAAGAACATGGAGTTTTAAGTAATATTCTCTAAGGTACAATAAATGGGCTAGAGTGAAAATAAATTATATTTATCAGGAACATGTGTGTGTATTTAACTGAAAGCTTTGACACATCCAACAGCGATTTTAGATCATGCACCAATAGAAACAAAAATACCTGCGGTAGTGGTGCTGTGGTAGCGTTGTTGCCTCACAGCAAGACGATGTCCCGTTCGATTCTTAACTAGAGCGTCTTCTGTGTGCAGGCATGCGTGAATGGGCGTGCCTTCGTTGAAGGTTGTGTGACAGGGCTAGTAACTCGGCACGTAAAAATCCACTAGCAAACATTAGCGGACCGGAATTCCACTGTGGCGACCCCTAACCGGGATAAGCTGAAAGACACAACAACAACAACAACCAATAGAAACAAAAATAAAGATACAAGATAATGGAGTAAAAATTACACATTGTCATTTTCCTACTCAGGAATTTAAGGAATGGGTAGTGGGAATGATTTGACAGCAATTAATGAAAACAGAAATATCTTCAGAAGGGATAAATAGTGACTGACAAAATGAAAATGGAATCTAAAAGCATGGTAGAAATAAGAAAGAGATATGGGGAAGAAGAAGAAACAGGAATATTTAGAAGGCTTGACGAATTTTAAAAGTATTGTAGAATGTGGGGAATCGCACAGAACAAAAAGGAGTAACTGCGGAATGCTAAAGAGAAAATAAGTATTCAGATAATATGCATGTACTTAAAAAGGTTCATAGATTAGTACAAGACTAACTGTCCTTGTGGGCCATTTTAAACCAAGCCAATTACCCTATGTGAGAATCAAACACTGTACCTTGTGTCTGTAAAGTAACTACCTTAACCGTTATGCCAACATCCCACCCAAGGTTATTGTTAAGCAGCTATTTTTTATATCCACTACAAAGCACAAAAAGTTTTAGCATGACTTATGCAACTGAAAGTAAAAAGGGTTGTCACCAAACCAAGTGCAAGAAAAATAACCAGAAACCTTATTTTATGAAAATCTGTATAAAGAGGAGGACTATGAAAACCAAGAAAAAGCACAAGTGGAAGTATGAATAGAAGACATAATTGTGCCGAAGTCAGAAGAAAATGAAGCTCCGCAAACACCAGCTGAGAGAGGAAGAGATAAGATAAAAAATGACTTATAATTAATAAAATGTTTGGAATTTGCCAGAGAAGAAAGTGATCTGGAAGGTTTTAAGAGTATATTTTCTTTGGGGGGGAGGGCACTAGCATCATAGAAGAAAGATGTGATGGTTCTATTACACAGAGAGTAAAGACCCTTCAGATCCAGCTTCATACAGATCCATTGAAATTTTAAACAAAGATTTTTAAAAGTGTTTTTGTCTATCCTGGCTAAGTGACTGGCAAAGGTGTTGCAAAAATAGCTAGATACAGATTAACATGGATTGTAGAGAGGAGGCCAATATTTAACAGCATTAACAACAGAACAATAATGAACCAGACTAAGAAAATGCTGTTTCTGCCTTGATGCAGACACAGCCTTCAATACAGTCAGCTGGGATTTTAGGAGCAGCACAATGGATGCATCTGCATTCCATGAAGTAACATGGCTAAATTAGGAGGATAGATTGCAGGAAGGAGGTAGTAAGGTGGGAGAGTTGCTCTCCGGCAAACTATGTTTGAATACTGGAGCCAGGCAGGGATGTCCTCTTTACATTAAGACACTAGCAAAGAAAATTAGGGACTCTCAAATGTAAGGATATAAATGAGATTCTAACAAAAAAGATTTATTTTGTAGACTATATTATTTTACACTTAATAAATCTGGAAAAGGACACTTCAGTGTTATGGAAAACTGGGAGGGAGCTTCATGTCTTCTTAGGATATAAAATTAAATAAGATAAAGTAAAGGCTAGAGCAGTAAGTTATATATGCCCACACATGCATTAGTTCAGTAAAGCTCATTTATGGAGCCATGATAACGTATAGGTGGTGGTGTTGTTTGGCTTTTCCAGGTTAGGGGTCGCCACAGTGGAACTCCGGTCCGCTAATGATTGGCAGTAGCTTTTCACGAACGCCGAGGTGCCAGCTCGACGTTCGACCTTCATCAAAGGCACACCCATTTTAAAAAATGGTATAGCATCCAAAGATATGTGAGAACAGACTAAATAAATGCTAACAGTATTTGAGAAAATGGAAGCTCCTGATTATAGGTATGGATAGTAAGACACATAGCAGCAAAAATATTTTAGTCCCTTTAGTTTTACATACAGGTCAAGCATAGGATGACAATAAAGAGTTGAAGGAATTTATCTGGGAGGGGAACAGGGAAAAAGTTAAGTGGGGCAAGATGATTCTCCCCTTAGAACAAGGTGGTTTAGAACTACCTGAATTGAAAGGATGTCTAGACTCTACAGTTTAAGCAGAAGGTTATAAATCAAAGTGGAATGGGATGGTGACACAACAGGACAGGAATTTGAGAAATAAGGACAGAGAAGGATTTTGGATGCAGTTCCCTACGGAGAACCACCACCACACAGAATATTATACTTATAAAGTAACAGAAAGTGTAAGAACTAAGTTAACACAGGAATGGAGACAGGAGGTTTTTACAAATAGGAAAAGGTAACAGAAAGGATGATGCTAAACAAAAGTTTATACTGGAGGCTGGAAACTGCCTTCAAGGGACTGATTTTTAAGGGAAGGCAGGACTTGATTAACCCATTTAATGTTAGAGTGAATGACAATTGCTGAAGACAAACATATGTATACTGCTTGAAAATGCTACCATGATTTGTTTTTTCTTCTCTTCTATTACTGTGTGTACACATCACTGTTTGAAATGAGATTTAATAAAGATGATAAAAAAAAATTCCTTTTGGGCTACAAAGGCCCAATGACAAGCTGTAATGCTTTAAAAAAATCTGCTTCCCGTAGATGTGCCTGTTTCTAAATTAAAGCATATAAGAGGGTATGAATTATCACAAAGTACTGTAATTCTGTTATTAAGGAATCCAGCCTTTTCTGTGAATAAATCAATTTGTTTTACATCTGCACAGCCGATGCCCTCTCTGACAAGCAATCTAAACAACTGCTTTTAGACTGCTCATCTTGCATGGCTACATCTGCAATGGTTCCTGTACAGCAGGAAATAAACCTCGTGGTTCATCTTAGACCTGCACAACATGTAAGATTCATGTACTGTATCCAAACACTTTTGAATTCTGATTGGTTGCATTTTCTAAGATTAACATCTGATTAGTCAAGATTCAAACTCTGCTAGCAAATAAAACAGCCAAATAACAACTTTGTATGGGAGTTCCCCCCAGGGTCTCCCTAGTTGAAAAATCCTACCTACTGATCACACCATTACAAAAATGTGTGGTCAGCCATCTGCAAACTGTCTTGCCTGATCTGACAAAGAGCAGAGTATGGGTTTATTTTATTTTTATTTATTTGACATTTGTTTACTGGGGTGATCCCAACTGGGTCTATAGAACTCATTTTCAGCTGTGGACCAGGAAGAAAATCTCCACATAAAGTGCAATACAAACACATTATAGTTCAAAAATAATGCAAGTGACATGAGCAATACTACACAAAAGTAAGCTGACAGAACATAAACTAGGCTACAAGATATACTACACATCTGGACAATTCTATGGAGTTATATTGTTAGACACTTTTAGTCATTCTAACAACATAAACACAGCCTATTTGTAGATTGTGTACACAAGTAGCTTATAGGTAGTACAATGTAGGATGGTTTTAAGTAAAACACACTATTGCCATGTCACTATTAATGTCAATTTTATCTTGTGTTTGTTTTTCTCTAAAATTTAAATGAAGTAAAGGTAATTTAAACATTCTAATAGATTTGCACCAAATGGGTAAATGCACTAAACACAATGTTTGCTGCTAGTTTATTTTACTGTGCTGATTTAAAGTGCAGTTTTCCACCCTTCAAGCATAACATTACCAGGGGAGTCACTTGCCTCACTGTGGCATCATATCATCTGAATTGTTTTAGCCTTTGGCATAAAACCTGCAACACACTCATCTCCTTTGCTTGTAATACATTCAGCTGTAGCCACATCATCTATCTGTACAGTTTCCATATCACCAACCTATGTTCACTCAAACTGGAAGTACAGCTCAAAAGGTTAACTCATTTCAAAAACAAGAACCCGCATACACTATATATAGAGTCAAGTTGGCCTCCAAAATAAAGTTGTGTTTTTCTGTCAAGATGTGGTCTTATTTGCTTACTTGCAACTCAAACAGAATGAATTGATCTGAAAATTATTTTCAGATCAACCACAGTCACAGGAAAAAATAGGCGTAGTGCATTGTTGCAGCGGTAGGGTTGTCACCTCACAGCAAGAAGTTCTCCGGTTCGATTCTCGGCTGGAGTGCCTTCTGTGCGGAGTCTGCATGTCCTCCCTGCATTCATGTGGGTTTTCTCCGGGTACTCCAGTTTCCTCCCACGTTACAAAGACATGCGTCTGGAGCTTTTCTCCCCAGGCCTCTGCTGAAAATTGGCTTTGTTCCAAATCAGACTTTCCCGGTAAACAAATGTTAAATAAAATAAATAAATAAATAGCATCTTATTCAACATATACAGGAAACAGTTATCTTACAGTTCATATATCCCATCTACGACCTTCAATAATCCAATTTATTTGCAGTACCAGACCACTTGACAATCTGGGTGCCTTCATTATTATATCTGTGAATGATTTTTGTTTTCCTTCTCGCCTACTGTACTATTGTCATTATTAACCAGCATCTAATAGTTTTTACTTTTAAAGCTATGCCAAAATACTATGCATTTTTGGTTTTGTGCCCTAGTTGTTTCTGTGTAACTGATCAACTAGTCACTGCTTTCATACAGCAGTTAACAAACCTCTAAACTGATACTGAGTTTCCAGAAATGTCCCCAATTTTGCAGCAAGTATTTTTTTGTCCTTGTTAAAAACACGTGATCTTGCAGCAGAACAATGACTATTGCAATTAAACAACAGACATTACAACTGTACAATCTTTCTTCAAAAAAATGTAAGCTAGTTTCAATCTTACAGTGATGGCCTTCAAAATGAACAGTACCAAGTTCCAATTCTGGACCAAGCGTTACCATGCAGCTGTTCTCCTATACTGAGATAACAGATTTAACATAGCCTAGTAATGACCTGTGAACCTATGTATTTCCTTCAAACTGCTATAAAAAGAAGTTATGCACTCACCAAAACGTTCCAGGTTTGTCGTCCTTGATCTCTCCTTCCTTCTTATTGGTTGGATTCGGAGGCGATCTTCGGCTCCGACTCGGCCTACTGACCCAAGACTAGACCCTATCCCATCATACCTAGCGCTTGTTCCCCAGATTACATTTGTGATAACCCATAACACTAGACCACAATATGCAGATATATAAACTACAGGCATATATAAAAAATATATGTGTATATACATACATATATAAGAAAAGCCATCAAGCTATATAGCCAAAGATGGATAACTCCTCTTGGTCCTCTAGGAGGGAAACGGAGGGTGGGATGGAAGAAGGAAGGCGAGATCAAGGACAACAGACCCAGAACGTTATGGTGAGTACATAACTTCTTTATGTTATGTCGTCCCCATCTTGCCTTCCTTCTTGTTGGTTGGGACCGCGTCCCCAGCACCTTCTTCTTGGGTGGCTAAGGAAATATACTCTTTAGGACCATAGAACCAAAGGATGCCCTGTTTCAGGAGGCCACATCTACTTTGTAATGAGTGATGAAGGTATGGGGGTTAAACCACGTAGCTGCTGCATAAATTAAGTCTAAAGGCAGTCTGGCCTGAAAGGCAGTAAAGGTAGACAAGGCCCTGGTTGAGTGTCCTCGAATTTTTCCTGGCAGTTGTTTGTTCTGTGATTTATTGACATAAGTAATGGTATCTGAAATCCGTTCTGATAAAGTTACTTTTGAGACTGAAGTTTCTTTTTTGTTTTCTGCAAAGGATACAAACAATTGGTCAGATTGTATGAATTCCTGTGTCCTGTGCATGTAGAAACTTAACTGTCTATGAACACCCAGTTGGTGGTGATGTTTATAATCTGCCTTGTTGCCATGGTTTGGGAAAAACACAGGTAGTTCTATTGATTCATTCAGATTGAACTCTGAGCAAACTTTTGGTAGACAGGAGGGGTTGGTTCCGATAGAAACCCTGTCTTTGTGAAAAATTAAATAAGGGGGACGAATGGAAAGAGCTTGTAATTCTGATACCCTCCTAGCTGAGGTAATGGCAATCAAGAAAATCGTTTTAAAAGGCAAAAGTTTTAGAGCACAAGAACTAGCCAGTTCAAACAGGGAAGAATCAAGGCAGCCAGGACTAAATGTAGATCTCAAGGAGGAAGTGGTTCTCTTATTGGGGGTCTCAAAAGGATAGTACCCCTCAGAAACGCTTTGCATAGCCTGTGGGACATAACATTGGAACCCATTTCTCCCACATAAAAGTTGGAAATAGCAGCCAGTTGAACTCAGATAGTTGCTGCTGCTGCTCCTTGGTTAAAAGTTTCAGCCAGAAATTCTAAAATCCTTGAAATGGGTGCAGTGAAAGGATCAATATTATTTTTGTCATCCCAACAAGAGAACCATCTCCATTTGCTAGTATACAGTTTCCTCATAGAGGATTTGAGAGAGGAAATCAGAATATGTTGTACTGCTGGGGAGATGTCAGGACGCCTGGCTAAGCCAGAAAGTGGAGGAACCAAGCTGTCAGCTTGAGGGTCTGTAAGGAAGGGTGGAGTGTGCCTGACTGATGTATCAGCAGATCCAGAGCTGGGTCCAGGACCCAAGGCTACTGCAGGAGAAGGGGCCATAGAAACGGGAACTAGATTTGATGAGGTCAGTAGGGGGCAATGAGAATTAGCTTGCAACCCACCGATTTTGCTTTCTGAAGAATCTTGGGAATCAGTGGGAATGGGGGAAAAGGCATACAGAAGTCCCGGGGGACAATCGTGAACAGGTGCATCCCTGGGTGACTGTCCCGGTGGGGGGACTAGGGCAAAACAGCTGCTGCATTTGGACTTGATGGATGTGGCAAAAGGATTGCAGTAAGGCTGGCCCCACTTGCGAAAAATCTGGTTCGCAATGTCCTGTTTCAGGAACCACTCATGAGGCATAAGTATAGCCCTGCTTAGCTTGTCCGCTATCACGTTGGATTTCCCCAGGATGTGCATCGTGATCAGAAAGCGTTGGGAGGACATCACCCATTGCCATACCCTTAGGGCCTCTTGACATAAGGGGTAGGATCTGGTTCCACCTTGCTTGTTGATGTTCCATACCACTGACACATTGTCCATCTGAATTGCAATCATCCCCGTGGGGAGACCGCAGTGAAGTGCTTTCAATGCCAGGAGCACCCCTCTCATTTCAAGGACATTTATGTGCAAGTGGTACTTGTGTTGTTTCCAAGTTCCATGAACAGTCTGTCCCAGATAATGACCCCCCCCACCCTATCTGAGAAGCATCCGTGGTCAGTGATTGGGGGAGGACGAATGGTCTGCCTATCATCAAGCTGGGTGGACTGAAACCACCATTTCAGGTCCTTCTTGCAGGTCTCCATGATGAGACTTTTGTGGGACATGGGAAGTTCTTGCATGGACCATTGCGCAAACAGGAGCCACTGCAATAACCTCATGTGGAAGCGCGCCAAGGGAACTAGTGTTATTGCTGCTGCTGCCACTGAGCCCAGGATTTTCAGAACAAATCTTGCTCGAGTCTTTCCTCCCGAATAAAGTTGCAACTTGGTGTCGAATGGTCAACACCCTCTCCTGAAGCAATTTTGCTATCATGTCTTTGATGTCTAGATCTGCTTCTATAAATGTAATATATCGACAGGGCAACAAGGCAAACTTTTTGTAGTTTTATAGTGATGCCTAGCTGAGAGCAGAGTTGGATTGTGGTGTTCCTTGTCTCGGTTAGTTGATGCTCGGTGGTGACGGTAAGGAGCTAGTCACCATCTGGAACTTTGTCTTTTGACAGACTTGTTGATTTTCCTCAAACACCAGCTGAGAGAGGAAGAGATAAGATAAAAAATGACTTATAATTAATAAAATGTTTGGAATTTGCCAGAGAAGAAAGTGATCTGGAAGGTTTTAAGAGTATATTTTCTTTGGGGGGAGGGCACTAGCATCATAGAAGAAAGATGTGATGGTTCTATTACACAGAGAGTAAAGACCCTTCAGATCCAGCTTCATACAGATCCATTGAAATTTTAAACAAAGATTTTTAAAAGTGTTTTTGTCTATCCTGGCTAAGTGACTGGCAAAGGTGTTGCAAAAATAGCTAGATACAGATTAACATGGATTGTAGAGAGGAGGCCAATATTTAACAGCATTAACAACAGAACAATAAAGAACCAGACTAAGAAAATGCTGTTTCTGCCTTGATGCAGACACAGCCTTCAATACAGTCAGCTGGGATTTTAGGAGCAGCACAATGGATGCATCTGCATTCCATGAAGTAACATGGCTAAATTAGGAGGATAGATTGCGGGAAGGAGGTAGTAAGGTGGGAGAGTTGCTCTCCGGCAAGCTATGTTTGAATACTGGAGCCAGGCAGGGATGTCCTCTTTACATTAAGACACTAGCAAAGAAAATTAGGGACTCTCAAATGTAAGGATATAAATGAGATTCTAACAAAAAAGATTTATTTTGTAGACTATATTATTTTACACTTAATAAATCTGGAAAAGGACACTTCAGTGTTATGGAAAACTGGGAGGGAGCTTCATGTCTTCTTAGGATATAAAATTAAATAAGATAAAGTAAAGGCTAGAGCAGTAAGCTATATATGCCCACACATGCATTAACTCAGTAAAGCTCATTTATGGAGCCATGATAACGTATAGGTGGTGGTGTTGTTTGTCTTTTGGCTTTTCCAGGTTAGGGGTCGCCACAGTGGAACTCCGGTCCGCTAATGATTGGCAGTAGCTTTTCACGAACGCCGAGGTGCCAGCTCAGCGTTCAACCTTCATCAAAGGCTCGCCCATTTTAAAAAATGGTATAGCATCCAAAGATATGTGAGAACAGACTAAATAAATGCTAACAGAAAGTGAGAAAATGGAAGCTCCTGATTATAGGTATGGATAGTAAGACACATGGCAGCAAAAATATTTTAGTCCCTTTAGTTTTACATACAGGTCAAGCATAGGATGACAATAAAGAGTTGAAGGAATTTATCTGGGAGGGGAACAGGGAAAAAGTTAAGTGGGGCAAGATGATTCTCCCCTTAGAACAAGGTGGTTTAGAACTATCTGAATTGAAAGGATGTCTAGACTCTACAGTTCAAGCAGAAGGTTATAAATCAAAGTGGAATGGGATGGTGACACAACAGGACAGGAATTTGAGAAATAAGAACAGAGAAGGATTTTGGATGCAGTTCCCTACAGAGAACCACCACCACACAGAATATTATACTTATAAAGTAACAGAAAGTGTAAGAACTAAGTTAACACAGGAATGGAGACCAGAGGTTTTTACAAATAGAAAAAGGTAACAGAAAGGATGATGCTAAACAAAAGTTTATACTGGAGGCTGGAAACTGCCTTCAAGGGACTGATTTTTAAGGGAAGACAGGAATTGATTAACCCATTTAATGTTATAGTGAATGACAATTGCTGAAGACAAACATATGTATACTGCCTGAAAATGCTACCATGGTTTGTTTTTTCTTCTCTTATATTACTGTGTGTACACATCACTGTTTGAAATGAGATTTAATAAAGATGATAAAAAAAAATTCCTTTTGGGCTACAAAGGCCCAATGACAAGCTGTAATGCTTTAAAAAAATCTGCTTCCCGTAGATGTGCCTGTTTCTAAATTAAAGCATATAAGAGGGTATGAATTATCACAAAGTACTGTAATTCTGTTATTAAGGAATCCAGCCTTTTCTGTGAATAAATCAATTTGTTTTACATCTGCACAGCTGATGCCCTCTCTGACAAGCAATCTAAACAACTGCTTTTAGACTTCTCATCTTGCATGGCTACATCTGCAATGGTTCCTGTATAGCAGGAAATAAACCTCATGGTTCATCTTAGACCTGCACAACATGTAAGATTCATGTACTGTATCCAAACACTTTTGAAGTCTGATTGGTTGCATTTTCTAAGATTAACATCTGATTAGTCAGATTCAAACTCTGCTAGCAAATAAAACAGCCAAATAACAACTTTGTATGGGAGTTCCCCCCAGGGTCTCCCTAGTTGAAAAATCCTACCTACTGATCACACCATTACAAAAATGTGTGGTCAGCCATCTGCAAACTGTCTTGCCTGACCTGACAAAGAGCAGAGTATGGGTTTATTTTATTTTTATTTATTTGACATTTGTTTACTGGGGTGATCCCAACTGGGTCTATAGAACTCATTTTCAGCTGTGGACCGGGGAGAAAATCTCCACATAAAGTGCAATACAAACACATTATAGTTCAAAAATAATGCAAGTGACATGAGCAATACTACACGAAAGTAAGCTGACAGAACATAAACTAGGCTACAAGATATACTACACATCTGGACAATTCTATGGAGTTATATTGTTAGACACTTTTAGTCATTCTAACAACATAAACACGGCCTAAGTGTAGACTGTGTACACAAGTAGCTTATAGGTAGTACAATGTATGATGGTTTTAAGTAAAACACACTATTGCCATGTCACTATTAATGTCAATTTTATCTTGTGTTTGTTTTTCTCTAAAATTTAAATGAAATAAAGGTAATTTAAACATTCTAATAGATTTGCACCGAATGGGTAAATGCACTAAACACAATGTTTGCTGCTAGTTTATTTTACTGTGCTGATTTAAAGTGCAGTTTTCCATCCTTCAAGCATAACATTACCAGGGGAGTCACTTGCCTCACTGTGGCATCATATCATCTGAATTGTTTTAGCCTTTGGCATAAAACCTGCAACACACTCATCTTCATGACTTTGCTTGTAATACATTCAGCTGTAGCCACATCATCTATCTGTACAGTTTCCATATCACCAACCTATGTTCACTCAAACTGTAAGTACAGCTCAAAAGGTTAACTCATTTCAAAAACAAGAACCCGCATACACTATATATAGAGTCAAGTTGGCCTCCTAAATAAAGTTGTGTTTTTCTGTCAAGATGTGGTCTTATTTGCTTACTTGCAACTCAAACAGAATGAATTGATCTGAAAATTATTTTCAGATCAACCACAGTCACAGGAAAAAATAGGCATAGTGTATTGTTGCAGCGGTAGGGTTGTCACCTCACAGCAAGAGGTTCTCCGGTTCGATTCTCGGCTGGAGTGCCTTCTGTGTGGAGTCTGCATGTCCTCCCTGCATTCATGTGGGTTTTCTCCGGGTACTCCAGTTTCCTCCCATGTTACAAAGATATGCGTCTGGAGCTTTTCTCCCCAGGCCTCTGCTGAAAATTGGCTTTGTTCCAAATCAGACTTTCCCAGTAAACAAATGTTAAATAAAATAAATAAATAAATACATCTTATTCAACATATACAGCAAACAGTTATCTTACAGTTCATATATCCCATCTACGACCTTCAATAACCCAATTTATTTGCAGTACCAGACCACTTGACAATCTGGGTGCCTTCATTATTATATCTGTGAATGATTTTTGTTTTCCTACTCGCCTACTGTACTATTGTCATTATTAACCAGCATCTAGCAGTTTTTACTTT
This sequence comes from Protopterus annectens, assembly GCF_019279795.1. Classification (NCBI taxonomy): domain Eukaryota; kingdom Metazoa; phylum Chordata; order Ceratodontiformes; family Protopteridae; genus Protopterus; species Protopterus annectens. The sequence goes on from NC_056736.1 coordinate 738,537,824, forward strand.
TACAGCTATGCCAAAATACTATGCATTTTTGGTTTTGTGCCCTAGTTGTTTCTGTGAAACTGATCGACTAGTCACTGCTTTCATACAGCAGTTAACAAACCTCTAAACCAGGGGTGGGCAAACTTTTTGATTCGTGGGCCACATTGAGTTCTAACATTTGACAAAGGGGCCGGAACAGGAGCAGATAGATGGCATGCTTTGAAAACATCACCTCATTGGGGGAAAAATACACATCTTGGGATATGGAGAAAACATGTGCTTTAATTTCCAATGAAAATGAAGAAAAGCATTACAATAAAATCTCTGACTTCGAAATGAGTCTTTAAACACTGAAAATCAAATACATGACCATTTTATTTTAAAGCACTGAAAGTTCTGTTATCTTTCAGGATATCACCATCACTCTCCTCCTGACTGTCTTTTTTTACAAAAACGGTAGGAGATGCAGAAGTACTTGTCCTGTTCCTTTTATTCAATTTGTTTCCCCGGTGCCAAAAGTCAACAACGACCAGTGCAAGGACGAAACAGTTGCAGCAAGTCAGTCTGTGAAGCGTTATATTTGATCTCTGCGCACTGTTTATTTTAACAACGTGCGTATCACGGAGACACACACATTTTAATGGGAGCAGTGTTGTTGGTCTCCTTTTTAGCCAGCGCATCAAAGTCTGGAGTTAGTTTTGTTGTGGCGATTCTCAGGATGGATCTGAGGTGTAGGTCTGTTAACTTGGATCTGTGGCTGGCTTTGTTGATGTTCATGGCGCTGAAGGTCTGTTCACACGAAGGTAGAGCCGACCAAAGCCAACATCATCTGCGCTTTTCGCCTTAGATTTGGAAACGCGGCATCATTGAGTGAAGCATAGAAGTCATTTAGTTTCAGAGAGCTGAACTTCTCTTTTAAGGCAGGGTCAGACTGAAGGTCGATCAGTTTGAGCTGAAGCTCCTCTGGAGCTGTTTTGGGGTCTTGTGACAGAGGAAAGACCACCAATTGAAGTGACTTGTCAATTTTGTCGAAATCCAAAAACCGACGGCAGAATTCTCCGTGCAGTGCATCCAGTGACTCACTGTATTTCTTTACTTTTGCTCCGGCCTCTTTCAGCGTGGCTAGTCTAGGAAAATGAGTGAATGACTTGTTCAAAATCTGCCTGGAGAATAAAGCCAGCTTGGATTTGAAGGCTTTCACGTTTGTGTACATGTCATGCACAAACTGCTCCTTCCCCTGCAGTTTCATGTTGAGCTCATTCAAGTGTGAAAATACGTCCGTAGCAAACGCAAAGTCACACATCCAGCTCTTGTTGCTCAGCTCAGGAAATTCATCAGTCTTCCCCTGCCACTCCAAAAACACGCCAATCTCCTCTTTGAGCTCCCACACTCGTTGAAACACTTTGCCCAAACTCAACCAGCGGACATGGGAGTGATAAAGCAGGTCCTGGTGATCCGCATCAGTTTCCTCCAGGAACGCAATGAACGGACGGTGCTGAAGTCCCGTGCGTATGAAGTTGTGAGTTTCACCACAGGATTCACAACATGATTCAGCTGTAACACCGATTTACATAGAGATTCCTGGTGGATGATGCAGTGGAGGAAAATGACATCCTGGTCAGGGTTTTCATCTTTCACTTTATTCTGGATTCTCCTCAGCAGGCCAATGTTTTTTCCCGTTAAATTCGGAGATCCATCTGTGGTGACGTTAACAAGCTTACTCCAGGGAAGCTTCATGTTTTTGATGGCAGCAGACACCCGTTCAAACAAGTCCTCTCCCCGTGTTTGTCCTTTCAGAGACTCCATTGTCAAAAACTCCTCCGTTATTTCAAAAGTTTCGTTGATTCCTCGGACAAAAATGAGGAGCTGAGCAGTTTCTTTGACATCGTTGCTTTCATCCAGTGCTAAAGAATAAACAGTGAATGACTTTGCCTTTTTGTTTAATCTGCTGGTGATATCTTCATCTATTAGTTCCACACGGCGAGTCACTGTCCGCCGTGATAAACTGATTTTCTCAAATTTGTCTTTGGTCTCCGGGCACAAAATACCTGCTGTCTCTACCATACATTCTTTTAAAAACTCGCCCTCAGACAGTGGTTTGCTGGCCTTTGCTATTTTGAATGAAAGCATAAAACTGGCCTTGGTACTTGACTCTTGAATGGCAGTTTGACGGTGAAAAAACTTTGCTGAGCCTTCAAATTAGCTGCCACCTTCTCAGCAGCAGCTTCCCGTTCTTTTGTTGAGAGCTTGCTAGCATAATTAGCGTGCTTTGTGGCAAAGTGACGGCTAATATTATACTCTTTAAAAACCGCCACAGTTTCTTGGCATATCAGGCAAACAGCAGATGATCGGTGTTCAGTGAAAAAATATTTAGTTGTCCACTCCTTATTGAACACTCGACATTCTCTGTCCACTTTCCTTTTCTTGGGTCCGCTCATCTTCATAGAGTGGCGGTGGGTCAAAGGCTAAAGTGCAAACGTGGAGTAATAGGCCTACGCTTCACCTCAACAAAGCCAATATATCTAGAGTGCGCCATCTAGTGAGGAAACATCAGAATTGCAGGGGAAATAAAACATTAACAAGGTTAATTTATTAAATTTTTTCAAGTTTGGCGGGCCGAATCAAAACGTTTAACGGGCCGCATGTGGCCCCCGGGCCGTAGTTTGCCCATGCCTGGTCTAAAGGGATACAAGGTCACCAGTATTATTAGTTCATCTAGAATACTTCCCACAGCCTAACATTAGAGCAGTGAGATTAACAGACCTGCAATTTCCTGGGTCAATAAAGGGTCCACCTTTTATGTACGGACACAACTGCCATTTTCCACACCTTGAGGACATAACTGGTGAAGAGACTCACATTGAAGAGTTGATGGGCAGGTTTTGCTAGCAGGGACTTTACACTTCTCAGCAGACATCCACAGATACTGTTAGGACCCATGAAAATAGTGCTTTTAATTTGGAAACTGCCAGAAAGACCTAGTCCAAACGTTTTTTTTTTTGGGGGGGGGGGTTCACAAGAACATAAAGAATATCAGCATTGTCTTTGTGGTTTACAGAAGGAGTTAACATTAGAGAGAAGTTTACTACAGAAATGTGCATTACTTCAAAGCGTCATACCATAGCAGAAGAAAGCCTCGTCAATGTGTACTGACTTAGTTACAACCTTAAATTCATAACTGGCAGCACTTTTCCCAATAGTAAGTTTGAGAAACTTATGAGTATTAAATCCCTTTGAAAATGCTGAAATGGGCATCTTTTAGTGACAGCTAGGAGTTTTTATTTATTTCTATTACAGAGCTAGCTGATGTGGTAGCTTCACCACATGAGATTAGTTTTAAAAGTATTATCTTACTTACGCTGGATTAGTACAGAGGCTTCAATGCATCTATCCAACAGGGAACAAAATTCCGAGGGGCAGGCAGCAGCACTGGAGACCAGGTTTGCTGCAGGGGTGTAATATTTTTGGTGATCAATAAAATCAATAAATACTAAAATAGTTTTGGAGTAGCCACCAAGCAGTGTGAACATTAACAATACAAAAAAGGGAAAAAGGAATTGTGGATGGATAGGCACATGGATGGAGGAGTTTAGGGGGTCTGTAAAGCAGGTTCTCAATGAGAATGTCACTGCAAGACGGACAGCTTGGTTAATGAGGGGCTAACAAGTGTGGTGGTGTGAATGGGAAAAATGTTTGCATGGACATGATCAAGAAGGTTTGCACCTCTGGTGGGCAGTGTGACAATTTGGTCATGTGCATTGACATTTACTCTCATTCTTTGATGACCCATTTTAGATAATACGGAGTCATGTTGGAATCAAGGCTTATTTTGGCACTCAAGTTTGAGGTAGGAAAGAAATCCCAGGCAGGATGCCAGTCCATCACAGGATGTGTAGACACACAAAAAGATGAACCTACTCAGAGGATCACCAATTCAATCTATGCCATGTGTTTTGGACACAAAGAAAAACTAATCAGGCAAAAAAAATGGACATAGAAAAAAATAATCATACATTAGGCACTCTGCTATGAATTAGCAATGTGTCATGTGCCACCCACAAATGCCAGAAAATATACTGTAACCCAGTACACAAACATACATAATGAGCAGCATAAGAATGCTGTAGGAAGTACGTTAAAGTATCTTGCAAAACATTTAAGACACAATAAGACACAGGCAGCTACAGGTAATGACAGTTCTGACCAAATCTGAGGAACTCTCAAGTGTGCTAGAATTTCAGTCACAAACTATGATAACATTGTACAGTCTGCCATCTAGTGGGTAAATATAGTACTGCACACGCAACTGTCAAAATTTAGTTAATATTGAGGGGCAACTGGAAACACGATTTTTGAGAATTTAACAAGGTAGCAAATTTTAAAAATTCTTTACAGGGTACCTTGTCACAAATATTGAGGGAGCAAATTATTGAAACTGAATAAATGATTATTTTCAGCTGGGTTACATAGAAACTAAATTGCCTAGATGTTATTTGCTGTCAAAAAACAATTACTAAAAAAAGGAAATCAAAATCTAAACCAAATAACTGCTGCAAATGTAATAAGACAATGTGAGACCTTTAGATAAAGGAAGGAGCAAACTGTATAGAAATAAATTAATTTCTGGGGATGAAACATGCAGAATAAGGGTCAGGAAGAGGAGGAGGGACATTTCAGGGAAGGCAGGACTTGAGCAACTTATATAATGTTGTACTAAATTAACTGTTAAAAAGAAATCCTATATATATAATGCATGGAATTGAAAAATGTTTGCAATGATTTGTTTTACTTTCTATTAATGTATATGTATCCATGTCATTACTCAATATATGCAAATTTAATAAAGACTTAAAAAAAATCAGTAAATAGGATGCAGCTGACTATTTTCTGTATCTTATTTTGTTTAGCAGGGTAGAGCACTGATCCATTTGGACAAATTTCAAGCTCAGCCTAGGGGAATGCAAAGAGTGAAAATCTGTTGCAGTAGGACTCTGCACAGTGAGAGCATGGAAAAGGGATACAGCATAACACGCAGATCAAAATGCTGGCATAAAATACTTCAATATGAATAGTCAGACACTTATACATTCACAGTAAATGATAGTTGTACACAGCAGAGCTTCTAATGTTATTTACCCTTTGATGTCTGTGTTAATCCCCCTAGGTTAATGTCCTCTTTTCAGGGAAGACTCAAGGTGGTATTGATACTACCAGGGGAAGGGAGGGAGGATGGCGGAATGGTTAAGGTGTTTACCTTGCAGACACAAGGTGCAGGTTTTGATTCTCACATGGGGTAATTGGCTAGGCTTAAAATGGTCCACAAGGGCAATTAGCCTAGTACTAATGTATGTATGTATGTATGTATGTATGTAAATTTGCCAGGGCATCAGGAAACTTCCCCTTCTCTTTTCAATAACTGCAGTGGGAACTTTTACATCCAACTGAGTTACTACCAACTCAAGCAGATGGGACCTGTGTTTAACGCTTCATCTGATGGATGAATAATCAAATAATTAAAAAGAATTATTAACTGCTATAAACGTGAGACAAACTCTGTGGTTATGAATGCTAAAGTACAACAGTAACTCGAGTTGGACATAAAGCATTTGCACTGTGCTTCTACAGTTTTTTTTTTTTTTTAAGGTGGAATGAAAATTATTCAGCTGAATTTATCTCAGCTATCCTGGATGCCACTGATTGTGCCTCAGAATTTTGCTTTGTTGCTCAAAAAACATTATTGTTATGTGACAAAATACCGAGGATTACAATAATTAAGTAACTACAGACAATATGTTATAGCCTTCTTGTTCTTAAAAAAATGTATATTACTGCAAACCTTTTTCTGAATTCTGTCCCTGTTTAAAAACTCTCTCTTGATTTTAGGCTGTTGTCTCTAATTTTAGAAGGCACTCAATGTTATGAAAAGTTGATGGAAAAAAATTCAAATAAAACCAAAGCGTGCTGCCAAAGGATAAAGAAACCGAAACTGCAACAACAAATCCACAGATGGTGTGACCAATAACGCTCAGAGTCCCAGTATAAAACACATTTATTCAAAGAATATAAAAAGATGGTTAAGCGCTTTTGTCAAAACTGACATCAGAACTATGAATTAAAAAGACCAAACACTTAAATATCTAAAATACAAGGTCACATAACATAAAAATAATTTTTAAAGGGGCATTACCCCATTATATACACGCATGGCTTTTCTCTTAAGTAAGATATAATAGAGGTACTGTCATTTATCCCTGGCTCAGATGTTGCATTTAGTCTCAATTGCCATTTCAGCTCACTCTCCTCAGTTTTATTTTCCCAGTAACCTACCTTCACATCCTTCATAACTCTTTCTAAAATACCAAATTTAAAATTAAATTTCTTTCCTTGACAAGGTCCATTACTATGTCTAAATAGTACATTATTATTGCCACCATTCTTAACTGCATATAAATGCTCACAGATGCGTTTCCGTAAACTTCTAGCTGTTTTCCCCACATAAAAAAGTTACAGGTTTTACACACTGCAATATACACAATACCATGTATGCCACAATTCCCTGAACTCAGAAAAAATCTCTGTCGGGGGGCTCCAATAACAATACTACTGTCCTGATTAATGTATTTGCAGTAGTTACACATGCCACACTTTTAGCCCAACCCCCCCCCCGAAGCGCTGCTGTCAGCATGCCTTTTAATCAGATGTTCTAGTAAGTTTTTAAATTACCTGTCTTAAAGACAAATTTTGTTTTCTCCCCCAAGTTGTTCAAAAATTTCTGTGTTACCTCTAAAAATGATCCAATTTCTTGTTAAAATTTCTTTCAAGACATCACTTTTACCATCAAAATTAATGAACATAGAATGGGGAAAATGTCTGCGTGTTTGGTACTTGTGCCCAACTATCCCTTCACTAGAACTCAATAGGGTAATATATTTTACTCCCCACCTCATTCAAGATGTTTTCTCCCATTTCTAAAAGAAAATTCTTCAGGTACCCCCTCTCTAAAAACATACTGACTAAATTACCAAGTTCAAGTTTGAATATGCTTAGGTCAGAGCACATTCTGGCAGCTCTTACCATTTGGCCTTTTACAATATTTGTTTTAATGTGGGGCGGATGCTGACTAGTATAATCAAGATAACTATTTGAGAAGGTAGGTTTCCTATAAACTTTAGAGCCAAACATACCCTCTGTCTTAATTTTGAAGATGGTTACATCTAAATAATCTAGAGAGTCTTCCCAATGTGTATATGTGAACTTAATAAATTAATTCACATTATTAATATGATAAATGAACTCATCCCTTTTACTATCTTTCTTTTTCCATTGAATAAATATGTCCTCCAAAAATCTAAGACAGACGTACCAACATTTATCATAACCTTGAGAGAAAATATATCTCTTCTCTCTTGCGTACATGACCAGGTTTGTATAGGTAGGGGTGCAATTTGTGCCCATTGCCACCCTTTTACTTGTTTGAAAAATTCATCCCTAAAAACCATATAATTGTTCTTAAGAATAATCCCCATACCTTCTACCATAACATTAGCTAAACTAGGTTTAAGGGTAGTAAGTTCTACCAAGGCATCCCTAAACAACTTTAATCCACAACTCTAATCCTTTGTAATGTGGCAGCGATGAAAAAAGGTCGAGAACATCTATGGTTGAAAAGCACACTCCACCACTGTAAAACTTGCTTAATTTTAGTAAGGAAATCCCATGAGTCTTAACACATAAGCCATAGGTTTTAAATTTTGTTGAATCACTATCAATAAACACTGCTAAGGGGTGACTAATGCTGTTTTTAGCTGCTGCTATCATCCTGTAGGTGGGTTTATATACATTTTTGTGGGTTTTTGGAATACCAAACACCACAGGAATGATCGGATGATCATTTAGGAGGTATCTATAAGTCACTTCATTAATTACCCCCTTGGTATAAAGAGTCTTCCAGAAAGAGTTGCACTTTCCTCTGTGCTACAGAAACCTGACTCAAAGAAACTGTTTCATACCTCTCAGTATCATATAAGATGTTTAACATATCTTGTTCATAGTCAACCTTGTTCACAATCACCATCCCACCCCCTTTGTCTGGTTTCATAACCCAAATAGCATCATTCTGTCTCAGTTCACGAAGGAGAATGGCCTCCTCTCTACTAATGTTATAAAACTTTTTATTAGAATGTTGTAATTGTTGATAAATGTCACTAGTACAGGTTTTCTCATAATTTGAAATTACAGGGTGAACACAGTTTTAATGAAAGCGCTTAACCATCTTTTTATATTCGTTGAATAAATGTGTTTTATATTGGGACTCTGACCCTTATTGATCACACCACTTGTGGATTTGTTGTTGATGGAAAAAATCTGTGAGCAGCACTGCAGACTGTGCTGTGCGCGTTTTCTAAAACCATCTTCACTCAACTAAACCTGACAAGTATTCAATGCGGAGGTAAAATATGAGAAGGGTACCGATAAAAAATAAATATCTCTGCATACTGACAAGTACAATGGGCTACAATTTTAACATACAGCAGACTGGCCTTTCCACATTGTATTTTGCTCAATTCCATCAATTGGACAACTTCTGCTGATTGTGTGAGCAAGAATACTGAGGGATTCTAAACCAAAAGGTCTCCTTGCAATGTATTCTGCTACATTTGAATTAAATAAAGCACTATTAAACTTATTGTGACACTGGCTGTACATGCCAGCATGAAAAAGGATAACCACTTATTGTTGCAACAAATCTAAGGAAAGATTCCACAGCTCATCTTTCTCCATTCTTGAACCTAAAGTTACTGCCGGCTCCATGAATACCTCTATCAACATGTCACCACTCTTGAGTGCAAAAAAGAAAATTAGTACCCAATGCTGAAGGTAGGTGAAATGAAGACAGCAAATCCACAAACGTATGAAATCCAACAATTTAATGAAAAAAGGTGAGTGCTTTTGCAATGCTCAACACTGGTATATCAGACAAATGAAAAACAATTAACTTCTACTTAAATATGCATGACAAGGTTCAAATCAACCAATCAGGTACAAACGATTCAGTATCCTACATACCATACATTCAAACTCACTCATATCTTCCACTTTCTCTTATTCCCTTCTGTTAGCAAATAATATCCATAACTGATCAATACTGTGTGTTTGATAATTTAATCTATGACCACAGTAGCCTACTGATACAAGGTTATCCTGTTTTTCCACCTGAGAAATTAAGAAAAGACTTACAGTTTCAGAGCAGTCCTTGGTCAATTGTGATTGTTTCTTAACACATACTTGTCTTGCTTTGGCTCATTAGCAGCAGTACAAAGAACTGCCTGCTCACACCCTGTTCTCCCCTCCCCTTCCCTGTTTATTACCTTAAGACAATCCCAGAGTTAATAAATATTACCTGTGGCAGGCACCATTTGTAAAACTACAATCCACTCTGCTACAGGCCCCATGAAGGCTCAGTGTCTCTCCAGTAAGTGTTTTACAACTGTAAATGCCTATTTATGTTGAATTGTATTAGACATTTTACAACTGTATATGTTTATGTTGAATTGTGTTAGACATCTAATATGTTTTATGCTTTATTATTGATGTTACTATGGCATGCACCAAGTTGTTACTAGTATAATAGTATGTATGGCCTATTTGCATAGCTGCACCTTGTTCACTAATGTTATTCATGTAATAGTGTTGTGTGTAGACAGCTCATACTAGTGTCTAAATTATTTCTATACGTTTGTGCTGTTACTGGTGGATAGAATCACATTAGAGAACCACGACAGATTGCTGCTCGCTATATTTTTATCTGTGGCTGCATAACTGTCTGGGTTTTTGTTTTCTAATGTTCTTCCAATTGGCTCAGTATCTGCATATACTAAAGTAGTGGTTCAGGACATTGTCCTTCATGTGGTAGCTATTTGCTCAGTGTGTTTTTTATAATCTTTATAATATATATTTACCATCTCAAAAGTGCTTACTCCTCTCTGTACTCTTCTTTTCTAGACCTAACACCACTCTTAAGTATTCAACTGCGGTACCACCTTTAACATTCTTATAAGAGAAGCGCAGTCCGGGTCTGAACTGTCTGCAAACAGCTACAGTTAACTTTGAGTATGTGTCTACCTGTTTGAGCCAATCTTCATTTTCCCTGGAGAGCACTGTGCTTTGGCTGTAAGCAGCCCCCACCACCACCACCACCACACACATCTTCCACTTTCTCTTATTCCCTTCTGTTAGCAAATAGTATCCATAACTGATCAATACTGTGTGTTTGTTAATTTAAACTATGACCACAGTAGCCTACTGATACAAGGTTATCCTGTTTCTCCACCTGAGAAATTAAGAAAAGACTTACAGTTTCAGAGCAGTCCTTGGTCAATTGTGATTGTTTCTTAACACATACTGGTCTTGCTTTGTGACTGTTTCCAGCCCCTCATACAAGACCCTATCAGGGTCTCTACCCGCTTCGCTCCCCACCTTTATTGCACTCAAACCCCGCCCATCTTTCCAATAGCCAACCACAGTGCTAACCCAACACTACCTCCTCCATATTCCCTCTACTTTCACACCTCCTCAACTGACATGTACAAGCATACCTTTCCTTTGCTCACTGCATGCACTCTCCTTGCATATCTTACATCCTACCAAAGCTCCATCATTCCCCCACTTAACCACTACCACTGTACTACTACTCACACCACCACCCATGTCTCACCCATACTCAGCTCCCCTCCCACCAGCTCAAGAACCATCCCTATGCACCCCCACATATTCTACCAACTATATTACTCAAACGTAAAGCATCCCTACTTAACATAGTAACCCTCCCACCATACCTATTACCCACAGAGCACAATCATAAAGTTTCCATTATAAACAAACACATTCAAAAACTGAGAAAACTAATAATCTCATGCATATCAAAACTAGCCCTAAGTGGAGACATCCACCCCAACCCTGGCCCTACCATCTCCAACCCCAATCCTCATAATCAGACTAGAAACCACAACTTCTCCCATATAGAAAGCCAAGTGACTTCCTTCTACTAAGCCTAAATATTAGAAGTATATCCAACAAAGTCCATGAACTCCATGCCACCATTGACTTATACTCCCCAGATATTGTCATCCTGACAGAAACCTGGCTAAAACCTCACATTACCAGTGAGCAAATACTCCCTACAGGTTACGGCATACTAAGAGTAGACCGGCTAAACAAAAAAGGAGGTGGTGTAGCTATAATATTTAAACAGCATCTAAACATCCAGATCTTAAAATCATCAGCTCCACAAATAGGCAATGAAGAAATAATATATACCAACCTCAAAATTAACCAAAACAAAACCATCAGCATAATTGGATGCTACTTCCCACCTGGCCAAAACATCCCTCCACTAGAAAACCTTCTCAGCTGGTCTTCCCACCATCTCCCCCAAGAAACTATTATCTTAGGTGATTTCAATATTGACTGGCAATCCTGTTCTGGCAACAATCCAACCCATCATGTACACCTTCATGGCTTCACCCAACTAGTCCAGTCATCAACAAGGATAAATAAAAACTCCAGCAAGCACACTACCCTGGATTGGATACTAGTCAGTAAGAACCCCCAGTCATATATAACAGGCTGCTTATCAGATAGCCTCAGTGATCACTCCCCAACATTCCTACTCAAAAATACCTGTACCAAGCTAAACCTGTCATCTATCGTCAAATACGTAAAAAAATAAACTTTAACCCACTCACATTCATCTCATCCCTCAAAGAATGTAACTGGCATGCTCTAAAGTACCTCAGTCTAGATGACACAGTTGAATTTTTTAATACTACCTTCCTGAACATCCTTAATTACCATGCCCCCATATGATTTTCCAGAACCAAAGCACAACCCTCCCCATGGCTACAGAAAACCACTAAGTCAGAAATGAAAAACAGGGATAAAGCCTGGGAGTACTGGCGCAAAACCAAAACCCCCACAGCTAGACAAACATTCCTAGAACTACGCAATAGAGTCAAAAAGCTAACAAAACAGGACAAATTCCAATACTACCAGTCTGCCCTAGACTCCTCACAACACAGCCCCAAACAATTCTGGTCCTCCATAAACTCCATCCTCCACCCAGGTAAAGTCAGTACCCCTCCTCCTAACATCCCTCACTCCTCAGAAAATATTGCTACCTCATTCAACACACACTTCACCCAAACCATACTATCACTAGCTAAACAACACAACCCCCCTCCCCTCCAACCCACACCTTCAACTAGTAATCTCTCCACTGCCTTCTCTTTTCTCCTGTAACTACCGCCAACATAAAAAACTCTTAACTAAACTTAAACCCACCAAATTAGCAGCAGACAACCTCCCAAGTGAATACCTACAAATCGCAGCTGATGCTCTGGCCTACCCAGTATCCATCTTGATTAACCGATCTCTGTCAGAAAGTTACGTTCCCACATTGTGGAAAGTCTCACATATAATTCCCTCCACAAAGGTGGACCCTCTGCAGAACTAACCAATTGCACCCCATAGCTATTCTCTCTCCACTCTCCAAAATACTAGTGAGATGCATACACTCTCAGGTCTCAGACTACCTCCTTACTAACAACCTCCTTTCCACTACTCAGCATGGTTTCCGACCAAACCATAGCACCACCACTGCCTTACTCTCCTTTACTAACACTATCCTTCAGCATAAAAACAATGGCTATCTCTCCTCTGCTACTTTCCTAGACCTATCTAAAGCATTTGACATGGTCCCACACAAACAACTTATCTCTGTCCTCAATAACCTATCCTTCTCACAATCAGTCACCAACTGGTTTCAGAGTTACCTGTCTGACCGCCAACAATCCGTTGTATGGCAGAATGACACATCTCCCCAACTACCTGTCTCCATAGGGGTTCCCCAAGGATCCATCCGTGGACCCCTACTTTTCTCTGTTTACACCAATAATCTAGCCTCTGCCACCAAACATGGCACACTCATCCAATACGCAGATGACTCGACCATCATCTGCTCAGCCCAGTCCCTACCCAAACTGCAAAAAGTCACACAGGAAGCCTTTTCCTCTGTTGAAATATGGTTATCCGATGCCCAATTAATACTCAACCCAAACAAAACTAAACTACTCATCTTCCAACCCACCAAACATACTCAAAACAACTCTCACTTTAACATCACAGCAAAGACAACACCACTATATACCCAACTGAACACACCAAATTGCTAGGAGTGGAAATAGACAATAAACTAAAATTTGACATTCACATATCCATAACCATAAAAAAAGTCCACAAAAAACTAGGAGCATTATACAGAAATAAACAATTTCTCACCAAAGCAGCAAAGATTTCAATAGCAAATTCCCACCTTATCTCCACCCTACTTTATGCCTCTCCAGTATATACCAACCTAAGGCAATGTGATCTAAACAAGCTAGAGACCTGCTACAACAAAATCGCCAAATTCGCCACAGGGGCATCCTACCGTAGTCACCACTGTCTCTCACTTGCTGAACTGGGCTGGCTTGAACTCCCTCACCTCCTTCAGTGGTATCACCTCTCACTCGCCCACAAACTAGTAAACCATCCACTAAATGTCCCATCCCTCCAGAATCTACTCCAACCCTATTGCACCACCTGACCACTAAGATCCAGCAACAAAAATCACTTGCAGATCAATAAAGCCAATAACTCTGCTGGTGAAGCACTATTCTCTTGCGCCATAGCCAAATTATGGAACTCACTCCCACGGACAATTACCTCCACCCATCATGCACCAACTTCGAAACTTTATTAAAAGCGCACCTAAAAACATGCTGGCTATGCCCTTGCAACTCCCACTCTAATATCATCCACCCCATCCAACTACTACCTTTCTTTCACCTCCACTAACTACCTTGATTATAGCAATGTATTCTGCTACATTTGAATTAAATAAAGCACTATTAAGCTTTTTGTGACACTGGCTGTACATGCCCGCATGAAAAAGGATAACCACTTATTGTTGCAACAAATCTAAGGAAAGATTCCACAGCTCATCTTTCTCCATTCTCGAACCTAAAGTTACTGCCGGCTCCATGAATACCTCTATCAACATGTCACCACTCTTGAGTGCAAAAAAGAAAATTAGTACCCAATGCTGAAGGTAGCTGAAATGAAGACAGCAAATCCACAAACGTATGAAATCCAGTAATTTAATGAAAAAAGGTGAGTGCTTTTGCAATGCTCAACACTGGTATACAAGACAAATGAAAAACAATTAACTTCTACTTAAATATGCATGACAAGGTTCAAATCAACCAATCAGGTACAAACGATTCAGTATCCGACATACCATACATTCAAACTCACTCATATATATATATCCATATATATTAATACACATAAAACATACAAAAACTGCATATACAGAGACATAGACCATAACCCTAGCTTATAATTATGTAAAAATGTATAAAATAACATTTAAACTAATACTGGTAAGATTATTTCAGTTTCCTAAACTTTAAAGCTGGTTTAAGGGAGATAGAATCATTTAGACCCAGCCCCCTATGTGCCCCCAACCTCATGCACTCTGATTAATAAGGTCCCCCATCCTGCTATTCTTTGCCTGGACATGTAACACCTAGAACAAAAATTAATGTTGTTCACTCACTGACAGGGTATGTTTAGCCAAAGCACTATATTCCAGACCCTTCCTTGTACAATACAGATGGTCCCTAATACGTTCTTCTAAGACGATGGTTTGTCTTCCCTACATAGAAATGGAAACATATCCTGCAGTGCGCCACATATACCACATCCAAGTGTGTTACAATCTGCTGTAGCTCTAAGTTCCCACAGGTGCCCTGTCCCTGAGTGCTTAAAGAACCTTGACTCATCTATGTACATACAATATGCACAATTTTCACATTTGTGTCCCATACACAGTGCTTTCTTCCAGTCCACTCATTCTAGGGTAACATAGCTGTTGCTTTAAATTCTTTTTATTCCTATATATAAAGTGAGGTTGTGCACCTACTACGTTAGTGGTTTCATCATCCACCAAGAGAATATGCCAATTCTCTTGTATGATCTTTTTAAACTTATCAACATCCATAGCATAAGCCAAGACCATCAAGTTCTGAAGAGAGTTTCTATATCTATTTTCTTGGTGTTGCACCACTGCCCTCCCTGAGTAGTACGTCACCACTCTTGCTAAGATGCCATTTGAGTTTCTCACAAACGCTCCTAAATATTTCCTCAAATGTGACGTGTAACTCTTTCTGCACTAACGCAAGCCTCTCCTACCAAGTATGAAATACATATAAAGGATATTTTTTTGTTCCTTAACCAACCTGACCCTTCACAGCCTTCCCAACATTCCAAAGACTCTTTTTTGTCCATCCTATCTAGTGTTAACAGCCCACATCACTACGTGGGTGTGGGCTGCCCTTTCAAGGGAAAATGCCCCTCAGGAACCTCATCTTACACTGAAGGGTCAGTTATGATGTCTGACTTGATTTTTTTTTTTTTTGCATCGTATACCTTACCCCCCCCCCCACCTTCCAAAAAAAAAAAGCTGGCATGAGAGTGCAATGTCTGCTGCACTGCAGCCTGGCTAGTGTTATGCACTA